>NW_015547662.1:1738880-1773159 GCF_001515605.1 Sinocyclocheilus anshuiensis | reverse complement strand
AACAGGACATTTAGCTCTCTTTCCTGTCTCTGTCCCTAGAAGTTTCAGCTAGAAATTTAGATTGAATGCCTTTGTAAGTTTGTAAATTTTTGTCACTTTAAAGTACTTTTTTCTCCTCCTATATCAGTACTTTCAAGACTACTGAGCCAGTGGCCAGTGCAACAACAACAAAAAAGCTTAGAGCACTTTTAAAGTTAGTAGATTGTTGTGTTTCAAGCGTAGTCAGCTGACTTTCAGCTGATCCCCATCTACCTATAGGAATACGACACCTATCTAAGCATTCATATATAAGGTCCCTCAATATTATCATCAGTTTTCACATTGCTCAATAGCTAATTAAAAGGCGAATTCAGCAGGCAAAACACCATTAGCAGGAATCGGGAATTTAGCGAGTGGAATTCATTTCCCCAATGGACTCACCTCCGATTCATTCAAGTTTGTTTACTTAAACACATGAATTCACCGCATTGATCATAAGCTGCCTGATTCAGAAGTAACTGAGATAGCATTACTTCACGCATCGCTAAATTATTGACATGGACTCCACAAGGTATGTAACTGACTCAAGAACAAGTTCAGATGGGAACTTCATCCCCAAGAAGGATATCAAGAGATCAAGCATCCCCGTCACAGCTGCTTTGTTTCACTCTCTCGAACGTCTTCACAAGCTAAGGTCCTTTTAATGCTCTCAGGTTTGGCAACATGCATGTTGCTAAGGCTATCTGTCTTGCTTAGGCTCATTTCGTTGTTTTCAGTTACGTGCTTGTGTTGTGCTAGTTTATGTGTCCTATTGCCAATGTGCGGTACTTATCTGTTGTCACTGGCAACACGGTTGTCGCTGCATATGCTGCGCTTAAAGGGGGGTCTAATGCTATTTCATGCATTCTGAGTTGTTTACACTATTAAGAGTTGGATTCTTATGCGCCCACGCACACTCAGAGCAAGCCGCTCTACGCGTTTTGTTCATGGTTAACTTACTGAAGCCATCGGCAGCGCTGCAGTTACTTGCTCGAGAAGACTGTCTCTAAAATAACTTTTTTCTTATAACAAAAATAACTGAACATTTAAATGCAATAAAGCAATACAGAAAAATGTATAAACTTAAAAGTTTTACACAGATTAAAGTGCAAAAGAACTAGGGCTGCACGATAAATCGCATGCGATATTTAATGCGCATCTTGTCAAAATGCCGGTTCTGTAATCAGCGGTAAATCTCCATCACCTGCGTGCTTTACTGATAAGATGCGCGTTAAATATCGCGTGCGATTTATCGTGCAGCCCTACTGTAGTTGTATTGGGTATATGCTTGTTCTTAAGCTACCTGGAGTCTGTGTTTGTCGCCAATCAGCCTGTAAGTGCTTGCAACTCTTCAGCTCCACCCACGGCTCGCCTCCAGGAGCTTGGCTGTTTTCGGAGAGAATCGTAAGCTGTATCTTTCTTTATAAATCTGATAAAACTGAAGACTCTTCGGAGATGTGAATGATGCAATACTACACTACAGGTACTCAAGATTAACATGAGATTGGCCGAAACTTTGTGCATTATGTCGCCTTTAACATAATCAAGTCGCCTTTATTTTATAGCACTACAGCACAGATTTAAGCAGCAGAAAATAACGACCATGGTGCAAACGGAATCAATTCTGCTGCGGCGCAGCTCCAAGAGAAAATGGTAAATGGTCGTTTTTCAGTTGAAGTCATCTGCATCCGAAAACCTAGGCTCCTGCCATGCTGCCTGACATGCACCAATGACTTCGCAGGCAGCGTTTGTTCATGAAGGTAACTCATGAAACTGATATCTGACATGCTTCTGAGGCAGCTTAACGTTCAATGATCTACAACAAAATAGAACGAGCTTCGGTGATAACTAAGCGAATATTTAATTACTTAATAATACTGATTTCTCGCTAGAAATAACTTCAGATGCCATCTTTATTTTGCTCAACCATCATGGGATAGGACACACAGGATTGTGGGTATCAAGGCAGCGAAGGATGCATCTATTCTGCCTTTAAATATCGACCAGATGTCATATTGGGAACAGGCTTGTTCTTAAGCTGTGTTGTATTGTTGGGAACATGCTTGTTCCAGAGCAATCCGGTCATTATTCGTAACATGCTTGTTCTTAAAGCTGTAGTTGAATCGGAGACATGTTTTTCTTAAGTCTATATGGTGTTATTGAGAACATGTTGCTTAAACTTTTAAGGTATTGACAACATACTCATTAGGTCATCCGTTAAAGGCAACATGACTGTTGCTACAGGTTATGCGGGTTTTGGCAACATACTTCTTTTGGTCATTTGGTTAAGGGCAACATACTTGTTGCTTAAGGCTTTGCGCCTCTTCAGCTCCGCCCACGGCTTGCCTCCAGGAGCTCGGCTGTTTTCGGAGAGAACCGTAAGCTGTATCTTTCTTTATGAATCTAATAAAACTGAAGACTCTTCGGAGATGTGAGTAATGCAATACTACACTATAGGTAATCAAGATTAACATGACATTGGCCTAAACTGTGTGCGTTATGTCCCCTTTAACATAGTCAAGTTGACTTTATTTTATAGCACTACAGCACAGATTTAAGCAGCAGAAAATAACGACCATGGTGCAAACGGAATCAATTCTGCTGCGGCGCAGCTCCAAGAGAAAATGGTAAATGGTCGTTGTTCAGTTGAAGTCGTCTGCATCCGAAAACCTAGGCTGCTGACATGCTGCCTCACCGCCTATCAGCTAATGACTTCGCAGGCAGTGTTTGTTCATGAAGGTAACTCATGAAACTGATATCGGACATGCTTCTGAGGCAGCTTAATGTTCAATGATCTACAACAAAATAGAACGAGCTTCGGTGATAACTAAGCAAATATTTAATTACTTAATAATACTGATTTCTCGCTAGAAATAACTTCAGACACCATCTTTATTTTGCTCAACCATCACGGGATAGGACACATAGGATTATAGGTATCAAGGCAGCGAAGGATGCATCTATTCTGCCTTTAAATATCAACCAGATGAAGGTATCTCAGGAGGCAGGAAGTGAAGCTAACATTGGATTTGACATGTCTTGATGCCTTCCTACATTGAAATATGTCCTCCAAAGGCAGCATTTTCCAGTTTCGGATGAAGCTGTCAGTTCAGTGTTGATTCTGCTACGGTACCAGACACGCTTGTTCTGTCTAGTCGTATTTGAAACATGCTTGTTCTTAAGCTCTCGGTTGTTACTGGGAATATGCTTGTTCTTAAGTTATAGTTGTATTGTCGGGATCACACTTGTCCCAGAGCTATCTGGTTGTTATTAGAACATGCTTGTTCTAAAAGCTTTAGTCGTATTGGGAACATGCTTGTTCTTAAGCTGTAGTTTAGGGCTGCACGATAAATCGCACACGACACCTATCTAAGCATTCATATATAAGGGCCCTCAGTATTATCAGCAGTTTTCGCATTGCTTAATAGCTAATTATCCTCCTCCATCCCCAGCTCCTCCTCTGCCAGTCAGGATTCAGCCTTCTGATTATCATTTGAATCAGACTAATTCTAAAATGTGTACATAAAATGTTTGTACTTTAACGATATCTGCAATACATTTATGTTGGTTCTGTTCTGTTTACCCTGGGGGGCTTATCGCTGCTCTCCCAGCCTAGCATGGATGCGCAGGGAGTTCTTGCCCAGAACAGAACTATACCGCCAATCCAAACTGTATGCTAATTGTCAATCATCTTTGACAATAGTGGTCCTGACAGAATTACACAAATGTTAATGTTATGCATGAACTTCTGTGCTATTCCAGGCTGGTTTATACTGGATAATTCTGGCTTGTTAACAATGTCTCACATTGTAAGGAAACTTAATTAACAAGGTTTATACACAAAGCTTATTGCTTTTTTTTTTTTTATCTGTGATATTTTAGATTTTATGTAATATTTTAGATTTTAGGTTAATAATGGACATATTTCCATTCTTTCTCTAAACTAAACATCCATAACCCGCACCGTAAACAGACAGAATATAATCTTGAATAAAATGTGAACATTAGCCTTAAAACAGATTTGAAAGCGTAGTAGTTAAAGTAATTTAAAGGGATTGTTCACCCCAAAAAAAAAAATACTGTTAATTTACTCACCCTCAGGCCATCCAAGATACAGTATAGAAAATTGTGGTCCTTGGTGATTCATAAAAAGTCAGTGGCTGCCTGTTTTTGAGAATAAAAAAGCTTATCAAGCAACAGAAAATTAATACCAGTGGCCCCTGATGATATATTGAGGTCTTATGAAGCTAAACAATTGGTCTGTGCAAGAAACTGAACATTATACATCATTATTAACTGTAATCCAGAGTCTCAGGCAAAGGGTTCAGAGTAATGTGTGGTTTGCAAACATTCTTTTGAACCGGTTATTTGTGGTGAACTAGTTGAACCAGGTCAGCATATCGGACTGAACCGTTTCAGAAAGCTCGAGCAGCACAGTTCTACAAGTTACTCAATCAAAACTCACTTTCAGACGTGTCTAACAGTCACTCTGACTCGAAAATGAGGAAATATACTGGCATTTCGGATACTATGATGCTGGTTTTTGTCGACTCATTCAGCGCTCCAGTTCCTCCAATTTTTAATTCTCAAACATGAGCAGCCGCTGACTTGCATTTTATGAATCACCAAGGACCATGGGTTCAGCTAAAAGCTATCCTCTCTCCTTTTCTACTGAGGAAAAAAAAATCTTCTTGGATGGCATGAGGGTGAGTAAAAGTAACAGCACATTTTCATTTTTGGGTGAATTATCCCTTTAAGGTGATTTAAAATGAAATGAGATTGACGATCATAACTTGCACTGTTTCAGTAGCCAATAAACATGGCTAATGAAATGAAATGTGCAATGTGCATTTCAGGATTGCCTATTGTAAATTTCCAAGTTGGCAGCAATAGTATTTTGTAAAATTAAGGGAAAAAGTCACAATAGCTTCTCTAAAACTGTTGCTTTGTCCAATAATAATAATAATAACAAATATAATGTTCACTTGTTACCCAATCAAGTCATTTCTAATGTGAAAATCCTATACAAAAATATAAATACTTTAAAATCTTTTAGAGTAATGAAACTGTTTTACACAATGTATTACTATTATAGCATTGCTGTATGTGTATGCTTACATATAAAAACAAAAGATTATATAAATTAGTACAACAGAGACCAGAAACTTACTGTTTAGATCATTGTAACAATTTAATTGAAAATACAGTTATTAGCAATATAATAATTATTTCAGTCAGACGGTGAAAAAAAAAGTGGCTGAGTAATTGTGCAGTAAATCAAAACAGGAGCATTCATCAACTGAAGTGGGCATTATCCATTCCTCTTGAATTTACTCAACCGATATAATGGGATTGATTTAGTTTTGTTGCATTGTGACATGTCACTTGCTTTCAGAAAAAAAAAAAAAACACGTCCGGGGCAGCTTAGTGTTGTCATGACCATCAAAATACCTTTTGATTTTGTGCGCTGTATGTTTGTTTATATTGAGCCAATATTGGTTCTGAAACTGGAGTAGTGTCATCCTTATCTTTCATTATAAAACACTAGATATTTTCTTACAACTGACAAAGACAACAAGCCATAAAATTAATATTTATAGCCATGAAGTAACCCAGCATGTTGTCATGTCAAATTGGTCTCTCGCATCGTTTCACGGTGTACCTCTGCATTCTGTGGTTGTAAACTTGTGTGAGGAGAAGCCAAATTACTTTATCTCCATTTCCCATAATCACTCTGGACAGATTATCACTGTGGAGAATATGTTCTGATTAACTCATTTTAATACGCATGCAACAGCATGATAATGTGTTATCTGCATGGCGTTAGGCTAATGTGTGCTAACGGCCTCCGCTGCCTCTGATTTGGGGAGGCTCATTTGTCTGTCCATTCCGTAATCGGTCAGTCAGCGCCGTTTATCATATTTAGTCTGAATCCTCTAATTGAGGGCGACCTAATTATGTTGAAACGTATACAGTGGATTTCCATCAACCTTTCAGTCCATGTTCTTTTTTTTTTTAATATTAGGGTGTGTGTGTGTGCGCGCGCGTTTGTGTATAAATAAATAAACAAAATTGACCTTATTTATTTTTACTGTTTTTTTTTTTTTACTTTTATTTATTTATTTATTTTTTGTATTTATTTTGGACAAAATATTTTCAAATTTTGTTATTATAAATAAAATAATGTGCATTGATTAATGTGTGTTTGTAAGTGTAAATATAAATATAAATGTAATAAAAATAAAAAGATTCAAAAATTAATTTCTATATCAATTCATCACATTTTATTTTATTGTTTATTTTCACATCGCATATTCCAAATATTTTGGTGAATACAGGTTAACTTACAAAGCTATTGTAATACAGCAGCACAACATAGATGATAAAATTTCTCCACATTTATATATATATATATATTTATATATATATATATATATATATATGTTTAAAATGATAAACAGATATTTTACTGATATAAACAGATAGTTTCAAATTCTTTTCTATATCTGTTTATTTGGGATGCTTTCAGATTTTATTTTATGCTTTATTTTCACATTTGCATATTCCAAATATTTTTGGCGATCACGTGTTAACATGCAAAACTATTGTAATACAGCAACACCGTTCATCAACTGTAAATCAAATTCAAGAAAAAATAATATAATTAAAATAATTTTATCATTTAATATACACTTACTGACCACTTTTTTAGGTACATCTGTTCAACTGCTTGCTAATTCAAATATCTAATGCATCTAGGCATGTCAATGCATTTAGGCATGTAGACTTGGTCAAGACGATCTGATGAAGTTCAAACGGAGCATCAGAATGGGGAAGAAATGTGATTTGAGTGACTTTGAACGTGGCATGTTTGTTGGTGTCAGACGGGCTGGTCTGAGTATTTCAGAAACTGCTGATCTACTGGGATTTTCATGCACGGCCATCTGTAGAGTTTACAGAGAATGGACCGAAAAAGAGAGAATACAGCCGTTCTGTGGGTGAAAATGCCTTGTTGATGCCAGAGGTCAGAGGAAAATGACCAGAAGACCACACCGGGTGCCACTCGATCCTGTCAAATAAGAACAGGAAACTGAGTCTACAATTTGCACTGACTCATTAAAATTGGACAATAGAAGATTGGAAAAAGGTTGCCTGATCTGACGAGGCTTGATGTCTGCTGCGATATTCGGATGGTAGGTTCAGAATGTGGCATAAACCGTATGAAAGCATGGATCCATCCTGCCTTGTATCAGCGGTTCAGGCTGCTGGTGCTGTGGGGGATAGTAAAGGGATAGTTCAGTCAAGAGACTTGATCATTTTATATGATGAACAGGTTTAATTTAGGCTTATTAATGTAATTATTAACACATAAATCACTGCTGTTTATGTTTATAAAACTATGCAAGAGCTAACTATGCAAGAGCTGGTAATCCTGGAGAAAGCTATCTGTTATTGATCGATTTTAAGAACCATTGGATCGTTCAAATTAAAATCTGTTTTTATTCAGCCCTAGTAGTAGTACTAGTTCAGTATGTGTATGTATATGTGTGTAAGGCCATAAATTATTAGTTAGATGTTTGTCACATGCCCAGGAACAAATGCCAGTTGTGTGCATATGCATGTGAGACTTACTGAGGTAATAAAAGGAAGTACTGTCACTGAGCAGCCAACATCCTACACAGACAGATTTCAAACCCCAGTGTTCCTGTAACATGGCCTCCTGTCAGCTTCGGAGCTGGGATGAGAGAGAGAGAGAGAGAGACGGCATAGATGGTGGAGGAGTGGGAGTAAGGGTGGAAACAAAGAAAAATCAGAGGTAAGAAGAATGAAATAATATGAACAAAATGCACAGTCTGTGTGAGAGAAAGAATGAGAGGCTGCAAAGAGAGTGAGAATTCAGGTATATTGCATGAAAGATTCAGGGAGGAACAGATGAAATATTTGAATAGGCACGTTTGCCTATTCAACAAGAACAAGAGAGAAAAGAGACAGGTGGATGGAGCTCACGTGACTGAGACAAGGAAAATAACTAATCAAGTGAGGATGTGTGAAGAGGTGAGAATTCGTGGAGAAAATGCAGAGAGGAAAAACAAAAAAAGAAGAGGCAGTGAGACAGGACAAGACAGGAAATATGAACTATTTAAATCTATTTCATAATTATTCATAAATATTTTCAAAATGCAGATTGTCAGCCTCAGGTCAAATTAATTAATTAATTTATTTTGCTGTTTGAGTTTTCTATTAATATTTTAATAATAATAATAAAAAATAAAAAACAAGCAAATAAGTTTCAAAATCAATCACAATTTCAGAATTAGTCACTTAAATATGAATAGTATTAATAAAAATAGTTCAATTTAATTGAAAATATAGGCTAGTATTTTACCTTATATTTATTTGTAGCATATATTTTTAGATGATCAGTTCACACGTCAAACAGCAGGCAAATGTTTCTTATCGAAATCAGGGTAACACTTTATGGACCAGTTCTCAGTATTTACTAGTTGCTTATTAGCATGCATATTACTAGCATATTGGCTGTTTATTAGTACTTCATAGCGCAACCATATTTTTGATCCCTCAATCTTACCCCATATCTAAACTTAACAATTACCTTGCTAACTATTACTAAGTAGTAAATTAAGAGTTTATTGAGGGAAAAGTTGTAGTTAATAGTTAGCTAATAGTGAGAGTTGGACCTTAAAATAAAGTGAGATATACTACGTGAAACAAAACAAAAAAAGCACCTGATGAAATATTTGTAGGAGGTAGTTGTTAGAAATGTGTGACAGAAGAAAAACAGAAAGGCAGAGTGCTGTTGGAGAGCAGATGAATTATATATTAACCCTCGCTGCTCTCTCTGCCCCTGCAGTGACTCCCGCTCTGAATGTGTGGATGTTTTGAGAGCATTTATACACACTGTGTCTCCTATTTCTGTTCTATCATTAATTAATAAATGTTACTGTTTTCATGTAACTCAGAAGGGACATAACCTTACACATCGACATCATTCTCTAGCGGTTCTCATAATCTGTTATCCCTAAACCAACATCCTTCGCTAAATCACTTCATTATAAGCTCCAGATTTTAATTAGAGCCTTTAACTCTGTACACAGCACTCACTTATGTGAGTCAATTGGACAATTAATTAGTCAAATAAGTCTCATGGCCTTGTGAATCATTTTAATCGTTGGTTGTTTGATAGCTTCCTCACTTCATGTTTTGGTATTATTTTTGCATCTCCTTGTGAAGGGATTCAGAATTGTTCATTAATCCAATCGTTAAAACTCTCCAAATGTCACGGCTCATGTACTGCAGACTTAAAAAAAAAAATTTAATTAAATTAAATTAAAAGAATTAAGGTTTATCTACTAAAAACCTGTCCAATGGTGTCAAAAGCATGGAAGCTTGCTTCTGCCCCAGAAACAACTTACTATTCAGACCTTTTTTTTCTTGCAATTTTGAGTTTATATTTCACAATTCTGTCTTTTCCCCTCACAATTCTGAGAATAAACTACATGTGGAAAAGAACAATAAATTCAGAATTGTGAGATATAAACTCACAATTGCAAGAATGGTAAGAATTTTTATATAAGTCACAATTACTAAAAAAAAACAAAAACAGAATTATGAAATGTAAACTTATGAAAATGTCATAATTGCGAGTTTATACAGTATGTTGAGTTTATATCTCACAATTCAGACTTTGTTCCTCAGAATTCTGAGTTCACATCTCAGAGTAAAAAAGTCTGAATCATGAATCATAAAAAGTCACAATTGCATTTTGATTTTTTTTTTCAGAAATCAAATCATAAATCCTGAAAGTAACCAAAAATGCATTACTTTTTGAATTTTCTCCATAATGCATTTTAAATAGAACATATCCACATACGTTTTCCCTGTTGTGAAGAGACATTTCAGCTGACCAGCATTTTGGATGCTGGTAAGCAGCTGTTCCTACCAAGCTTCATAACTAGATTAACCAGCAAGCCTTCCTTGGTCAACTAGCGACATCAGAAAGACCATGCTGGTCAGATTCGTCCACCATCACGTCACGTTACAATTTAATTTTCTAGTTAATTAATATGGTAGCACTTTATTTTACTGTCCTTTTCCGCATGTACTATGTACTTATTATAGCAATTACAATAACAGGGTAATAACTATGTACTAACCCTGAACCTACCCTTAAACCTAACCTTAACCCATGTAATTACCTTATACCACCCAGCTAATGGAAATGCAAATGGAAATTCCTCCACCTGCAATACAAACCACTCCATCAGGTCAGGACTACTGACTCTACCAGTGACACCGAATGCACCATTGATTAATAATTACAAACCATAAGAATAAAATCTAATTTATATGTGGAAGAGGATTGCATTTGCATCCAAATCCAGTTTAATATACATAGAATGTAATACAAACCTCAAAATGCAGCTCTAAACTCCTGAAATCATCAAGATTCAGTCGGATTTACTGAACAGAAACTGCTGTTTTTGTGCTTGTCATCGCTTTAAACTCAAAAGGCATGTTTTATTGAGGGTGTAGCCCATGCGGCTTTTTTGCTGTTTCATAAAGGCTTATATTGCAAAAGACTGGGTTGATAAATAGGTTTACAGTGCATCTCTCTATTTTCTGCTGAGTTCAGTGCACTGTGCACGGCAAAAATATGCTGCCACACAGTGTAAATAGTGTAACCTGCTAAAAATGGGTGTTAAAATAAATATGCAGACCTAACATGTAATGCGATGTGTTAAAAGTAACATTCACCAGTACTACTGTACCTCAGAGTAAACCTTAGTTATTCCCTTTGGGAGGAACATGTGCTGCATTACTCAGGAATCGACAAAAGCCTCTCGCATGGCAGGCAAGAATTAACACTAAACTACAAATGCTAACTCATTAGGTTTAGAGCCAACAGTAATCGATATGTAAGTAAGATCATCTAAGAACCTGCACACAAGAAGCAAACAGGTGCAATTATGTGTCGTCCAGGCTTATTGACAAATCAGTGTAACCCACAAAGTTGTACAGCTGCACTGGCAGCAGTCCTTAGATTGTCATGAATCAAAACGGCCGTCATCTTTAATGCCCGGCCTGATGATGTTTGTGGTTTTAAATGAACTAAAGGAATGAAGAATGATTGAGTAAGGAATTCATGTTGACATTTTTGCTGCCTGTGTATTTGTTTCAGCTCGTATTTCTTGAAACTGAGACAGTAAACACAGATCAGCTGATTGTGTGTGTGTCTGTGTGTGTGTGTGTATCTTCATGTCAGGGGAAGTGGCCTTGCATTAACCCTTTAGCAAGGGGTCACAGGTCAGCCGGGGGAGATTGAAGAACACTTCCACCTCCAGGCTGTGCAGGGGAACGATTAGAGCGCACGGCAGTGTTATGTTAAAATGGATGTGTGGCTAAATGCATCTACTTTCAGAAGGCCAAATAAAGTGCTTTTGCTTTCGCCTAGAAACACACAGCGTCTCCCTGACATGGCTGCTTCAACACTAACTGCGGTTACTGAAACCACGCCTTCTTTCTTTGCGTGAACATTTGGGCGGCATTATGCTAATATTTCCACATAGTGAGGTAGATATGTGGGGGCGTGTTAGAACGAGCCGTTTTAGGGGGGCATGGCAGAGTCTTAACTTTGATAAAGAATATCTCTTTGGTTTTGAGACTTTAGTCTTTGTAACTTCAGGGATCTTATCTATGCACAATCAGCTTGTAACACTCCAAAGAGAAAGGAAAACTTGAAATCGCATCATATGACCCCTTTAAAATAGCCTTGAGATGAAATATGTGACCTGATATGTCAGGTAAATAAAAAAAAAAAATCAAGGTACTTGTGAAAATAATATTATTCTTATCACTTTTTGCATGATTTGCAGTGGAGCATTAATTGTCAAATTATGCAAAAATGCATATTTATGCATATTTATGATACATAAAATGCTATAGCTTTGAAATTTGCCTTAGCAAGAAAAAGTAGTCTGACAATTTATTCACTCTCATTTCCACTGTTATATTTAAGTGCCCATATTTGAAGAAACACTCATATACTTTTTTTATAAATCAATATAACTAATTGTTTAGTGAGTGAAGTCCATTACTTGTAGCCTGTGGAGAATAAACATTGAAGTTTAAATAAAACAACACAAGAATTCACAGTGGCAGCTCCTAGAGAGGAGCTGTGATTCATAATATGATTCCGGGCATTTGTGATTAATCTGAATATAGCTTTAAAACACCAGCCCCAGATATAGACCCATATCTGTAACTGTAACTTTTGGTATTTCCTCCACTGTCCTTGGTGCAGAAATAGTTTGTGTATGAGCTTTTAAAAGCCCTCACTGTGTGCACCAACATAATATGAAGTTTCTCATTTTAGTTATTGATGTATACATTACGCAATTTTACTTTCATGTACACAAGCTGTTTATCAAAAGTGTTAAAGGAATATATTCCCTCATAAATATTACAGTGTGATCAAGAGTGTGCTGAAACTGTTATTTTGGTTTTGAAAAATACACCGCATATGCTTCAGGCTGCTACACAAAAAAATGTCCTTTTAATTTGAATGCAAACACACTGAAATGGGCCACATGTACGTATACTTTTAGCTGTTTGTTATAGGCTTTAACCTTCATTGCTTCTTGAAATTTAATATCTCCTCAGTTTGTATTTTTTAGAGCGAGAGAGAGTTTTTAAGTCAGCATATATTATTGCCCAAGTGAAAAGTGTTGTTTTAATAATTTTATATCTTCTGGTTTTACTCATTTGTACTTCAGTTTCAATAACATGGCTAGAGCCACTATCACTATAATTTTGTGGAGTGGTGCACTTGTCTAATCAAGCGCTGACTGTAATTAACTTGGATGGCTCTTACCTTTCGAAGTGTTCCTCTGCAGTTCCGAGTGTCTGCGTATTACATTTATAGTTTAGAGTATGTGCACACATAAGTCTGAAGTCATTTTTAATTTTGTGTGTGAGTGTTATTCAACAAAAAGTTAGGATAAAAACTAGCTAAGAATATATATAGACACTGTTCAAAATTTGGGATTGGTGAGTGTTATATTTCTTTTTTAATTGTTGTGTTTATTTATAAATGCCACTTAACTGTTTTCTGTTTTAATATATTTTCAAATGTAATTTATTTATGTGAAGGCAAAGCTGGATTTTCAGCATCCTTACTCCAGGCTTTAGTGTCACATGATCCTTCAGAAATCATTCTAATATGCTGATTTGTTGCATAGGAAACATTTCTTATCATCAATGTTAAAAACAGATGTGTCCGGTAAATATATATAATACATACATATATATTGTATAAACATGACACTTTTTTTTTTTTCAGGATTCTTTGATAAATATTGATTCCACAAGAACATCATTTATTTGAAATTTTGTAAGAATGTAAAAGACTTACTGTCACTTTTGATCAATTTAATATGGAAGCCTGTTTCCACCACAGAATAAAATATAAAAAATAATGACTTATCTCATGATTATGATTTTTTTTGTCTTATAAACTCAGAATTGTGATATGAACTCGAGTTTACAATTTATACTCGAGCCAAAATTACAATATATTACCTCATTCAGAGAAAATTGTGAGATAAAAAGACACAATTAACTTTTTGTTGTTTGTTTTTTAATCAGTGGTGGAAACTGGCTTCCATAATTTAATGCAGCCTTGCTGAAAAAAAAAAAAAATTAAAATTAAAATCTTTTCGTTTTTAGAAAACATCCTTAGGAGTCCAACTGTATGCTAACACAGTTATGGAGATTCCGTTTTTTAACAAATTCTGACACTTACTGTATTTGAGGGACACAAGCAAGGTCTTTTGTCTGTACGAGGAGGAAAATTATCTCAATTACCTGGTAATCTCGGGTTCACCTGGATGTGACATGTGTTCAGGAGTGGCTGGATCATGCCTAATGAAAAATACAATTCCATTAATCTCTCCAGTCTAAATCAATCTAACACAAAGACAAGTTCAACCAAACGTTTTAAAGAGGTCTGGCTTCCTCACAGTCATCATCTAGCCTATTCCCTTTGAGCTGCTCTCGGATGATCCCCATTTCAGAAACATGATAGTATTTTCACTAGTACTGCTGCCTACTTCAAGTGTATTTTGGAATCAGATGTAGTCTCCGAGTATGAAGCAGCTGCGTTGATTCTGTTATTATCTATGCACTTCAGTGTTTTGGTTAACTGCATGAAAAACCTCAACTAAGCGCTTCCAATTTTTGTCCATCTGGTAATGTTTGGTAGACCTGGGATAAATTAATGAGAAAAGAAAATCTAAATGAATAAATGCTTATTACGGACGTGCAAAAAATGAAGCCAAACCAATTTTTTTAAAATCCAGTCAAAATAAAAAGACAGGGAGCTGAAATGGATTGGGATTTCTAATCTATGCATATGACGTCAGGTACTCCTGATCACAATTCAGCTATAAACACCTTTTAAAGTTGAAGTGTGTAATCTATTAAAATACTTTCTCATATCCCAATTTAATATGCAGAGACAAGCAAGTAAGCCATTTTTAGGCTGATTTCCTCTAAGCGTTGTTCTATTACAATTTTCCTTTATTCCTGATAAGTCCAACACAGGAATAGCCTACTGGCTCAACTGATAGTTTGAGTTTGGGGAGGGACTGTTTGACCAACCAGTGGTGTGTTTGGGAAACCTGTTTGACGTTTTAAAGACTTAAAGGAGCATTTCACCAAAGAACTGAAAATTCTGACATAATTTACTCTCATGGAACACAGAAGGAAACAGCCTTTCATGTTGTTTGCATGCAATTCCAGTGAACCGGTGTTTGAAATGCTTCAGAAAAGATGTAAAAGCACCATAACAGTATCAAAAGTGGGCTACTTTTCAAGTCTTCTGAAGTGATTTGATAGATTTTTGCAAGGAACAGGCTGAAAGTTTGAAAAGTGAAAGCTGAATGTGAAAATCTTCTGTCCTCAAGCTCTTGGTGAGTTCATGAGAGAAGTAACGATGTTCGATACCTGAAAGAAATCAGTCTTTCGGGATCAGATCTTTTCAATGAATCAGGTGATTCAGTTTACAAAACCTGTCTGACTGAAGCTACACTCTTAAAAATAAAGGTGCTTCACGATGCCATAGAAGAACCTTTTTGTCTAAATGGTTCCATAAAGAACCTTTAACACCTGAAGAACCTTTCTGTTTCACAAAAGGTTCTTTGTGGCGAAAGAAGGTTCTTCAGATTATAAAAAGGTAAGAAAGAGATGGTTCTTTAAAGAACCTTTGACTGAATGGTTCTTTGTGGAACCAAAAATGGTTCTTCTATGGCATCGCTTGAAGAACCTTTTGAAGCACCTTTATTTTTAAGAGTGTACTACATTCACATTTATGCATTTAGCAGTTGTTTTTATCCAAAGCAACCTACAAAAAGATGAATTAAAGCACAAAAAGATGAACAAAGGAACAAAAAAATCAAAACAAAGCAAATAGTAATAAAAACAGTGTATGAAAACAGCAGTATGTCCAAACTCATTTCCACCAAGGTTTTTAAGTGTGCATCCAAAGTACGCTTTACTATCCCATGAGGCCACAGGAGAGGAGTCGTGAATGGCAGTGAAGTGCTGCAACTAACACTGCAGGTCACATGAGAATGACAACATGATGAATGTAGTATGTCCGGATTACATTCATACTATTTAGAACATGCTTTTTTTATATTATTATTATTATTACTATTATTATTAGTCGCAAAGTAAGAATTTAGCAAAATAAAAGTATTTAGTAAAAAGTACCTACTCAGAGAGTATGTGAGTTTGACCACAGCCTACGAATCAGACTGATTTGGTTATTAAATTCAACTCACCGACTCAATGATCTGCTAACATCTCATTGGAGGTGAAGAATTTCAGTTCTCACACAAATCTATCATATGGCTCCAGAAAACTTGCAATGTAACGGGTGACTCACATGGAAAACTTTTATGATGCTTTTGCATCCAGCTTTTTAAAGATTGAAAACTTCAGTCCCCATTCATTGTCATTTATTTTGTGTTCCACAGATTTCATGAGGGTGAGTAAACGATGACAGAATTTTCATTTTTGGATAAACAATCCCATAATTTGTGTCAGATTGTTGAAAGACAGCATTTTGAAATGATGCTGTTTTACAAGCGACGCACCAAAAATGTAGTTTTTTGTTTGAAGCTAGGCTCAATATCCTGGCCAAAAATATTATGCAGTACAATAATACATTGTTTGTTCTGGTTCACTGAAAGCTTTTCCCGCAGGCAGTGGTGGCAGCACCATATCAAATAGCTGAATGATTCTGTGCTTTTGGTGGGCACCGTTCCAGTCAGCTTGTGGGCTAAAGACTCATTTGCAGTTTGCAAAGCCATAGGATGTAAAAGTTTGACCCATATGCAAAGGATTAAATTTTTTTTTTTGAGTAATATCCATATCCTGAAGCCCACCCTCCAAAATAAGGAACCATCAGACATCTGAAAGAAAAATTGCTTACATTTTTCAGAAATGTTCTTTTTCCCTTTTCTTTTTCTTTTCTCACAACCCCATCTTTCTTTTCATCTTCTACCCCTGTATCCTAGGTCTTTTCCTTTCAATTTCACTCCTCATTTTTTGCCTCCTCCTTTCTCTTTTTCCACTCTACTCCTCCTCCATCTCCTCTCCTGCCCTACTCTCTCTCTCTCTCTCTCTGAACATCATCTATTTTTAGTGGTGGCGCATGAAAAGCCATCATCTTTCCCCATTTGCATCGCAATGCACTTTGGTAAATTTCTCTGCCTGCATTTCAATAATTCATGAATATTAATTGATGCATATCAGATGTGACTGAAAATTTCATGTGAGTTTTAATGAAGAAAAAAGCTCACCCACACTTCCTGTGCAGCACCAAGTTTGCTAAATGATTCATAGTGAGCAAACAAATTGCTATTTTGAAGTTTAAAGCGTTAACATGTCACCATAAGCAACATGCGGCGTATACATATCACTCAATACATCATAGTTTCATCAGTGTGTAGAGGAGCGGTCGCTCAGAGAGAGAGAATGAGTGAGTTGCCTGTCACGTTTAGCTAGCAGCAGCTGGAAAAGGCAGCTTGCATGGGAGGCCCATGCCTTCATCATCAAAGTGGTTCTTTTTATGTCACACTCTATCACTATTACCAGGATAAGAGAGAGCAGGAAGTCCATGGGCACTAGCTGCCTCAAGTCTGATGTAAAACACTGTAATAACTTCCTGTAATTTTAGTATGGGATATGCATGGGAATTTACTAAACCTAAGATAAAGAATCACAGCTAACCACTGTAGCATGTAGGCTACACTCTCTCACAACCATTTGGGTTTGAAGTTAGACCTCCACCTTCTTAGTATTCCTCAATCTATTCATTATCAATGACATGACAAATAAAAAAAATTTAAAAAATGATGATGTTGAAGCAGTTGCTTAAAACACCCTTCCAAGTTCGAACAGAAGCAAAATATGATGATGTTGTAATTGTTAATAAAGTAGCAGGCCAGTTTTATACTACTGGGGCAGTTTATAGATCTATCCATGTTAGATATTCATTCCGGTTACTAAAGACTCAAATATGATTGACGAAACATTCATGCACTCAAGGGATAAGTTATGTTTTCAGGTTACCTGACAAATACTTTTTTAAAAGTCTACCATACTTTCAGAAGTCTTAAATACAGTGCACAAGTACATTATTTTGGTCATTTTGGCCCTAGTACCAATTCACTTTCATTGTGTGGTAAAGAGCAGCCTGGAAACACATTTCACTTTTTGCTCCATTGAAAGAAAGAAAATCATAAAGGTTTGGAACAACATAAAAATGAATAAACGATGACAGAATTTTCATTTGGGGTTGAACTTAAATGTTTAATGTTTGATACAGCTGGCTCACAAAGGTTATAGCATGTATATTTTAAAGGGGATTTCAATTTTTCCTTTCTCTTTGAAGTGTTACAAGCTCTTGGTGCATAAAGAAGATCTGTAAAGTTGCAAAGACTAAAGTCTCAAATCCAAAGAGATATTCTTTATAAAAGTTAAGAGTCAACCACGCCTACCTGAAACGGCTCATTCTAACACACCCCCACATGTCTACGTCACGATGTGGGAAGATTTGCATAACGCCGCCCAAATGTTCACGCAAAGAAAGAAGACGTAACTTTTATTCTCACTGTAGTATTGTTGCCACCGCCGCCATGTCGTGAAGGTGCTGTTTCGTTGTGAAAGCGAAACTACTTTGTTTGGCCTTCCAAAAGAGGACGATATCCGTTTCGTCATGCCTAGAGCTGATCCGTGCTGGTCGCTGAGGAAATACATCAACTTCGCGCTGTGGATCGCCGGATTGGCTTTCACCGTGGACGAAGTGGAGTCCAGCCTGGGGTCGTCACATGTGGTTGCCGCAAGCCTGCCAGCCGCGCCGTTCTCAAGCCCGCCCGCCTTTCCTCACTCTAGCCCGCTGGCCTCCTCTCACTAAAGCCCACCGTGTGTAACGCTGTTGTGAAAGTGAAACTACTTTGTTTGGCCTTCCAAAAGAGGACACGACTAGAAATCAGTGCTTAAGTTGTATTTACAACACTGGTCCAGAACAGTTCAACCCAAATATTCAGATGTGAGCAATGCATTTTATGGAGGACTGTTTACTGATCCTGGTAGAGTAGACTACAATGCCGGCTGTTCTGACTCACAGACTGTAAGTACGTTTTTTATATTTAAAGGATTTGCCACTGACGATTCAAACGCGAGTCTTGAGCAGTGTAGAGTAGCGCTTGTTGTTTGTCATTTCTCCGATCACAAATGCAGACATGGTTTTATGTTTATGTGGCGCGATGCAATGCGTAAAAAGGCAGTATAAGTCATTATAATCCGTAATTACGTCCCCACTGGATGCAACAAATGCCTAGTTTATAATGGGTTTTAATGTTTTTGTCTCGTCGCTCCGGCCTGACAGGGCATCACAGTATGGTAAGGGGCGTAACATTTCCGTCACACGCTTGAGGTATTCGGCCAATCACAATGCACTGGATAGCTGGCTAATCAGAGCACACCTCGCTTTTCAGACTGATGAGATTTGTAAAAATCGACGCGTTTCAGAAAGGTGGGGCATAGAGGAGAAACAATAATGTACAGTATGTGGAAAATAATGTGTTTTTTAACCTTAAACCGCATAAACATATTTCATTACACCAAATACTCAAAATAATGTTATTTTTAGCAACATTATATGACCCCTTTAAAACTTTATTACCTCAGAGTAGCAGTATGGTTTCTTGGTCTGTTCCTCTGAGAATGCTGGTTCAAATTAATCAGCTTATGCATAGAGGTTGAACATGGATGTGATTTAAGCTCAACTTCTCAGCCATTAGATTATGTTTTAAATGAGTTCACGTCAGTTTAAAAATCTGTGCATGTTCATACGTGTCTTTTTATTTCATGGACATGTGCGTATAAGGATGCCTCATAAAAGCAAAGAAATTAACTTTGTAATCAAATGTCAGTGGAAGATGTACTTGCTGTTTTATAGGAATAAATAAAACAGAAACTTTACAATAAAGTTCAAAATTACATGCAATTTAAACATCAACTCTTTTTTTTTATTACACCAATATATGTAACCTCTGACTCTCCATGTTTGCAAATTGAATCATAAGAGATATGAATCTTTACTTCATCATTAAAGTAAGCGTCATTACTTTAAACTGCCTGAGGATAATTCTACATTACATTATTCAACTAAGAAACTATGTGTCTGAGTGCATCAATAGAGTTTCTTGTGTCTGTCAGGTATTAGAACAATTATCAATCACTGTCAAAAATTATTAAGACCATCTGAAAACTGACATCTATATTGTAAACAGAAACTGTATATTGTAGATTTTAAGTTGTAATAACATTTCACAAAATTATTTATATTGTGTGTTTGATCTGTAGCCTTCATGAGCATAAGACACTTATATTTAAAATATAAAAAAAAAATCTTATCAACCCCAAACTTTTTGTGGTATTTTTTTTCACCCTTGTGTGAAAGTAATTTCACTTGCATAACTAACAGTGAGAGTCAAACAACGTTCTTTAAATTGTAATCCTGTTTTCAGTATCTTGTCAAACTGTTATTCTGTTTCCACCGTAACGGCGCTGGTTCTCATGCCCGAGCTGGAATCATGTTCGGCGGGGAACTGCTAAGACTGCTGCCCTGTGTTTCACTCATAGCCAAAATATGCTGTGACTGACTCCATAACCTGCCCATAATCAAACAGTAAACAGCTATGAAGATATATGTTAACATCCAAAGTATTTATGTTCTGTATCTTTATGAATAAAATAATTTTTTTTTATGCAAAGCATCAGGCTTTTCCATCACTCGAAAAGACCGACGCGACACTCATTTAGGTGACTAACGCCACGCCTGTATGTTGCTCTGCATAAAATTGAACGATATACAGCACAGTAACGATTTTATAGATAAAATAGAATGTACACAAACTTGTATTTTAGCAAAGAAATGCATCAGTTCGATGGCACTTAGAACTGCTCTCTCCTGAAGAAGATGCAAAACTACCCAAACACTATTGTTACATTTGACCCAGAAGCTGGGTAACACAAAGACTAGGCTACCTAAACACTGAAAAAATAACCCCCCAAAAAATGATCAACCCAGCATGTGGGTTGAATAGATAACCCAATATTTTTTTTATAGTCTGCTGAGCTTTCCACATCACAGTGATTATTTAAAATGGAAATGGAAAGAGATATGACAAGATAGAGCAGAAGATGAGAACGCTAGAGCAAGAGAACACAATATGAATACAACTGGCTTTACCGGTTTTCTTTCACTAGATCAGAAATGGATTATGGGTATTTTAGACACTCTCCACATGTGCTGTGAAGGTAAAAGCTTCTGTTTTCATCATGTGGAGGTATGTGGTAATATGTAGAGAAAACAAGAAGAATCCCTGCTTTGGGAGGTTTGTTTTTTTAGCTCCAGTAATACTAGACTGTCATCACAATGCTTCAGGTATTATGGAACTGCATTTTGGTGCCTGTTTATTTTGCAACACATAACTGTATATTTCATTAGATGATGCAATGTTAACTTCAGTTTTAAGAAATGTGTTTTGAGTCATGATAATCACCATAATAATAATACAGGTGGCAACATACTGAAGAAAGCCACATGATGAATCAGAGTTCACCATACTGTGTTAAGAAATTAATGCATTTATTCAAAGACATTTATAATGTTACAGAAGATTTCAGTTTTCTTTGATTTGATTTCTGAAGGATTATGTGACACTGAAGACTGGAGTAATGATGCTGAAAATTCAGCTTTGCATCACAGGAATAAATTACATTTTAAAATATATTAAAATAGAAAACAGCTGTTTTAACTTGTAATAATATTTCAAATAAAGCAGCCTTGTGCATAAGATACTGCTTTAAAAAAAAAACATTTTAAAAATCTTAAAAATCTGACCTCAAACATTAGACTGGTTATGTATGATGTTAAACTGTTTATATATTTTTCTCTGGTTATGGTTTTTACTGTAGTATTGTGTATATACAGTATACACACGTTTCACACCCTGCATTCCTACTATATCTGTCAAATACTTATTCAGTGTTTTCTTAGAGTATAAAACTTATTTATTTCCATAAATAAATGCAGTTGTCACTTCAAAATCTTTGCACTATGGCCAGTTTCTTCATGCTCTCTGGACAAACACAAACTTATATAACTATAAAAAGTAAGAATTTATGATAACTACATAATGTAACTGTGACTTTTTTAAGCACCTTCCCAAAATAGGTGTTGCATTATTCGGTGGAAACAACCAGAAGTATATAACTTTACCTAATGCATCTGTGGGTATTTAAAGAAAAAAAAATTCCCAGTATTAGTTTATTATTGAAGGAAGTTACTGCCTGACAGAGCAGTTTTTATGATTTTATTCTCACATTTCAAATATGAGACAAATAAGAGTGTAATGTGTTTTTGATGATGAAGTACATTACAGTACCTCAGGCATCATTTCCCTTGGCCAAGCCCTTGCGTTCAGAGCCACAAACGTTACAGTCTTTTCATAGGCCCAATTATGCAAAACAGATCAAGCGTTCAGGCGCGGCAAAGCCTTTTAAAGCGTTCCACCATATGTTCGCCTTCGGTTCCGTGTCAAGATTAAGTGAGTGAAACAGTGCCTTTAATAAAAATAGAGGCCGAGAGAAAGACAAGAAAAACTGAGAAGCTGGACAATTAATTTGTATAAAATAATTTATATTCCTACAGCCACTTTCCAAAATAGCACACAGAATATTTTACATAATGCTGTAAAATAAATAACTATTAGAAAACTATTAGTTTGATGCCAAGTTCATTATGGATTCTAGCAGGACTTTGCAGTCTGTGGGTCACCTTTGATTAATCAATTAAAATCAAGGGTTATTTAATTTTCCAATGAGGTTTTCTATCAGCATACCATGAAAATAGCACACGGACACACACACACATGCACACATGTGCAATCAGCTCTCTCCCTACACCTACTCATCTATTGAGTAGGTCTATTAGGGCTGTAGGGCTGTAATTTACTGACTAGCTGAGTACATGGTGGTGTAATTTTATGTCAGAAGGTCAAACGCTATGTATGGAAGGCATCAATCAAGAGTAGCTTTGGGTTTTAACATAAAAAAAGAAATATTGAGCTGCCTACCTACACATCATTTTAAGTGGTCACAAGTGTGCTTCCAACACAACACTGTAAAAAATGACCGTGAATTAACGGTAAAAGACTGTAAAAATGCTACAGTAAAATCCTGTTAAATGGTTAACTGTAAATTCCCCTACTATATACGGTGAAAAACTGTATTGGACATTACATGTAATTTTACGGTAGTATACCGTTTTTGGTAGTGAAAAAGACCGTACAATTTACAGTTAATAACTGTAAATTGACATTCCCAGAATTCCCTGCGTTACATTTCAAATTTGATGTTTTTTTTTTGTTGTTGAAATAACTGTTTCTTCTTAGTTTTATCTTATCAGTTTTGTATAGTAGGGTTTTATATTACACCTAATGTTGTTAAATTAATGTTTATTGCATTATTTCAGTTTCATGTGTGTTACCATGATGGTGTTTAGTGTTTGTGTGAATAACACTGTGCACCTTTCTATATATGTTATTATTTAAAAGCTGCTTGTGATGGGCTTTGGTTCATCATGTGACTTTCTGATCACCACCTGCATTTGGTGGTTATCAGTGTATTACAAAGGTGCAAAACAGATTTCAGTACTTCAATAGGTTGGTATATTAACATTATATAAGTTAAAGGAATTACGGTATTTAACTGTAAATTTAAGTTAAAACCGTAAAACCTAAAATGTTGCTACCATATTTTTTACGGTAAAATTCCGGCAACCACAGCTGCCGTTTGAAGTGTTGTTCCTAAATGTAGGCAGCAACATTATATTGCCTTTTAGGATACCTGTTTTGACCAGATTCCATTGTGGAATTGCATGTAATTCTTCAAAGAGAAGACAATCCCATAATGCATTGCACTGAGCTCTGTGAAAAAGGTGCCTTGTATCTGAATATGCAAATTCCCTACTATAGAGTAGAAATTCCCTAGTATAGAGTAGAGAAAAAAGTGTGTGAAAAAGTATGTCTGAATTCATAGTATTCAGAAACAGTAGATAAAAAGTACCCAGATGACCGTCGAGCAGTGGCATGCACAGGTGGGAGGGCCGGGGGAGCTCGAGCCCCTGCCCCTTTAATCGCCAATGCTAAAGTGCCCTTTCAGTCTGATCTAGGTGTCCTATCAGAAAAAAATACTGCAATTTCTAACGAGGGGGACCCCCCCAATACGCTAACGTTGAACTCTGTTGGAATCATCTGGTCATATCTGCTACTAAATAGCAGATGAATAACAGTAACTGAAATGAGTAGTATGTCCGAATTCACAGTATTCACAAAACATCAGTCCAAAAGTAGGACAAAATCAGATTTCATTCATACTACACACATTAATGGTCATGAGTTTTGTTTCTCATTCTCATCAAATACGGTCCCTACTCGGTATGCAATTTCAGATGCACTTTGAGACATATTGGTGTGTAGTGTTTTTTTGCTTAACAACATGCTAATCTCAAACACACTGGAATCAGTTTGTGCCTCTGTAGGACATTTCACATTCACATTTCACGTTCTAAGACAACTGAAAAGAATGGTACACAACGCAGGACTCTCGAGACATGTTTTAAAAAGTTCAAAACCTGACACAACCTTGAGTTTTAAAAATGTAGTAGGCCTACCTATGCTGCGACATGCTGAACAAAAAGCTTATTGGATCACAATGGTCAAAGATGTCCTTCTAACTCATGTTTGCATAGAATATGTCCACTAGGGCACAATTTAAAAACAGCGCAGGCTCAAGAACACATCCTGTGTGACATTAGACAGCTCATGTTTATGAACAAAGCTATAGACTTCTGATCCTACCCACGTCCCTAGACGAAAAGACCATGATAAAAGAAGAGGAATGGGGTTACATACAAAGATCATCTGACATTTTCTCCCTATTTGCAGCCTGTGTGGGAGGTGGAGGAGATCTCATCGCTTCAAGCACAGCTGGCAGGCGTATGTGATCCTCAGCTGAGAGGTTTCTGTCAGCCCAGTGGCTTATGAGAGTTTGAGAGAAGTAGTCTAGTAGAGCTCTTCTTGCTTTGAATACTGATGTAGTGCCAATTAATTTAAATGCTAATCAGCCAACAAACCTTAATTTAGCTGCACCAAACAGGTCAGCATACATCAGTTCGTCAAATTACTTTAGTGGACATTGAATGCGCCCAGAGACCGGGACAGACACTTAAAACTCCTAAAAGGAAAGTTCCTGATGTTCATATCCATTAAAGGAAGGGCAGATAAAACCCACATCCAACACCTATAATAGAAATGAGATGTTAAAACCAACACCGACCCGTGACCTATTATTGCTGAAAGTGACATTAATTGCTCAAATAATTTAATGTAAGTGTAGCGAGTGCAGACATTTTTGGCTGAATTCTGCGCCAAGTTTTATGACTGATCTACTCTTTTGTAATCCATCACAAAGTCCTTTCCAATTATCTTCAGCTTCAAGAGCTTCACAGTCCTCCTGTGATAGAGAGATATAATCAAACACTTTGGAGTCAGACGCACACAGATGCCATCATACAGAGACAGCTAATTGAAGTACCACTGATAACACATACCGGTAACTAATAACAGCACTGACTAACAAATGACCCTACAGAATATCCTGAAGTCTTTTTGCCTGCTGAAGAATTATGTCTGTTGGGTGCCAATTAGCTTTGGTTGCGGTTTTAGGTGTTTGAATGAGTGAGATTCTCCAGAGCTTCTAAAAAAGATCCAGCATGAGGCCCAGTATTCCAGGAATAGAATAAGTTGAATCAAGACGAATCAACAAATTCCACATCACATAATTAATCGAAAAGAAAAAAAGACTCACAGAGGCTGAATTTATTTAATCAAAAATACAGTAAAAACAGTAATTTAGTTAAATATCATTGTAATTTGAAAGAACTGTTTTCTATTTTAATATATTTTAAAACGTAACATATTACTGTGATAGCAATGCTGCAATTTATAACAGTCTTCAATGTTACATGACCCTTCAGAAATCCTATATTGGTGCTCAAGAAACATTTCTTATTATTGTTAATGCTAAAAAACAGTTGCTGCCTAATATTTTTTGCTGAAACCATTATACATTATTATTTCAAGATTTTTGATAAATTTAAAATTGAAGATAATTTTATTTTATTTTAATTTAATTAATTTTTATTTCACTTTTTTGGTAACATTGTTAAAGTGCCCTTATTATGCCATTTTTACAGTTCCTAATATTGTTTTGGGAGTCTCCTACAATAGGATTCAATGCATGTAAGGTCAAAAAACGCTTTTGTTTTCTCAAAATATGCATTTAATATCACCTCATTTTTCAGCGATTCTCAAACGATTCGTTCGAAGCAGTTCAAAGATTCAGTCTCTCAAAACCCCTCCTTTCCGTGAGCCTGCTCTGCTCTGATTGGTCAGATGGCCTAGTCTGTTGTGATTGGTCTACGGCGTACAGCGCATGTCGGAAACGATACACCTATTTCAATCGTTCTGTATTTTGAACGCTCTATAGAAAATATAAACAACTATTATTCATCATACTTACAGGTTGTGATTCAGTGGAGCAGCTGGTCCAAATAAACAGGATACTGATTCATCTTTCAACAGCAAGCATTTTGTGAAGCCCATGTTGAACTCCCCGAGATTAGAGAAGCAGTCGCCAGTAGAATGACGTGTTTGTGGGCGGGGTCAAGTTGTTCGACGGCCGGCCAACGTAAAACATAAGTGCGCATTATACGAATGTGTCACCCTGTGACGTGTAGCTGTCACGGAAGTGGGATTCGAATTACTAACGACTCGTTTCAGCTGTTCAGAGTCGATTCTTTATTTTGGGAGACAATAACTTTATTTATCATGCACTTTTAGCTTTACAACTTTGCAGATCGTTTACATTCACCTACAGCTACATTACACACTGCATGAAAGGCAATATTGGAAATGGCATAATAGGGGCACTAAAGTCTTTGTCACTTTTGATCAATTTAATAAATCCTTGCAGAATAAAAGTATTAATCATTGACCTCAGACTTACAGTATTGTGTGTGTGTGTGTGTGTGTGTGTGTGTGTAAGACGGGCACATGAAAATGTCCTGCATTACAGTATTTATTTTTTTTAATAGACTATTATAGACTATTTTCTGACACATGTGATCATAGGCTGGGCTGTACCATATAAAAAGAGAATATGAACGAAAACAATCCTTTTAATGAAGTACACTGAAATGGATATTATTGCCACACCATAAATTTCCAAGTATAGTCCATTTTTATTTGAAGCAAGTTTATTTAGTGTAAAATTCCGTTATTTTTGGTCTAAAAACTTTTAACACATTTTTTTTTTCTAAGTATCTGTTATGCTGAAGTTGAAATACCAAAGGTTGTTGGTCTGTCTGTCTCTCTCTCTCTCTCCCTGTCTCTCTCGTTCCTGACGTTATGGAAAAATAAACATTGTCAGCAAAAAAATAAACTCTCCCATCCAGACAGTGTGAACAATGAAATTCCTGAGCAAGGTAGTATGGATAGAGAAGGAACATCCTCATCATTGTTAACACAGACAGAAATGCAAACACTCACATATTTACAACCATCATATTCAGGAGACTTATTGGAGATTTTTATCTGGAGATGGATAGACCAGTTCCAGGAAAATAAATTATAAAATTAAAAAAGAAATAAACAATAGAACATGGTAGTGTGTATGAGGCCACACAGCTTGAATTCAGTTAGATATCTCCTCATTAGAAGAGAGTAAATAAACCGTTTTCACACATATAAAATGAATGGAGCAGAAGATAAACTGCACATTTGTTGGAATAAAATGTATTTTAGTCATATCTTCACCTAGGATTAGAAAATTGAGTCACTGACTCAATTACCTGTTGTAAGAGAATAACATAAGTCCTATCTTCACTTCATATTAATTCTCATGAGATCATATGAGATCTTGAAAACCAGATCAGTCTGATTCATAAACAGTCTTCATCTAGGATCATATCATAGAGTCACTGAGCTGAACCTGTGAACCAGATCAGTCAGATTCGTGAACAAATAAGCAGTTTTATGAACTGAATAATACGATTCACTCAAATGAATATTCTGAGTACTGAACAGTGGCCTAATTTCCAAATGTTTTTGATGCACATATACACAAAATTGCCTGAGGTGTTTTTGGCAGTTTAATTTAGGATATTAATAAATAATATTTGACGAGCCCCAGATGTGCTATGGGGTGATCATTTGGAACTCATTGTCAACTCTATTGTAATTATCCCCCAAAACTTTTGAATGATTTCAGGTGTCTTTAGAGGATTATAAAATAAGCATTCCTGATGTAAACTCAGATTATGTCAGTAGACTGACTTCACACCCTGTTAAACATTCACACAACCCTGTAGAGATTTAATTAAGCTTTTTCGGCACAGTACACCCTTGTCCCAGTTCACTTTGTGTGTATGTGTAAGTAACTTCTGACTGGGTTACAGAGGTCTCTCATACTTGTCAATTTGAGTCTAATACAACCTAACAAGCCACCTGTGCTGTTTCTTTTGCTGCATGTGTATGTTTCTACCTGAGTGCTCAGGGTTTTTTTTTTTTTTTTTGTAGTCACGTCTGTAACACTGCTGTCTTAAAGTGGGTTGACATCTCCTGGAAGTCCCATGTCATGAGTTGTATGCACTTGAGATGTTTCATGCACTGTATGCTATAACTCTGGAAGCAACAGGTAAGAGATGATGTAAGTTCAGTGAGATACAAATGCGCGCTATAATTGTTTTTTTTTTATTTTTTTAAATTTTTTTCAGAACATCATACAAAGTCTCAGCTCAAGCATTTAGAACCTTTTTGGTTGTCAAACTTAGTGGAACATATCCATTTTTATTTTTATTTAACTTAACTGACTTCATACATCCACTAAAAATATCGGTAATACTTTAAATTAAAGTTCCCTTTGTAAAGGGTTTATAAAGGTGTTTACAAATGACTAATAACTCATTTACAAATGCATTATAAATCATTGATAAGCATTTATAAATGCATGAATAAAAAGGGTGATTCTAATGCAATACCTGCCAAATAGTGAGCTATTTTTAACTTACATGTTAAAAAATGCTTATTACATATATTTACTCAGACTTATTTAGTTCAAAACCAGATTCCTGATTTATTTCTTGATGCAGCAAAAATAGACTATTATAGCGAGACGGAAGGGTGTTGCATTTATGGTTTCTCATTTATATAATTTCTCATTTATATCTCATGAATTGTCTTACCATGTTGCTTACCAGAAGCTACTTTGTATCTTACCCATAATACTCTGCAAAATTACATGATGCCTATCCACAGCAATGAAAAGATTTATCTCATTAATAAATGGTTCACAGCTGTTCACTTTACATTAAGGTTCACTTTCACATGTTATTAACATTTATAACTCATGAATAAATGGTTCACAGGCGATCACTTTACATTAAGGTTCACTTTCAGAGGTTACTAACATCGGTAATTCGTGAATAAATGATTCACAGGTGTTCACTTTACATTAAGGTTCACTTACAGAGGTTACTAACATCTGTAATTCATGAATAAATGATTCACAGGTGTTCACCCCACATTAAGGTTCACAGGTAACTAATATACTGTAGATTTTTCCCTCAAAATACATTTTGATAATTTCATCTTGATAAACAAAATATATACATTTTTAATCATTGCTGTGGATAGGCATCATGAACTCTTGGAGAGTATGTATAATGTATAATTCATCATGTATAAATGAGAAACCATAAATACAACACCCTTCAGTCTCGCTATAATAGTCTATTTTTGCTGCATCATTAAATAAATCAGGAATCTGGTTTTGAGTGAAATAAGTATGAATAAATATATTTCTTAAGCATTTATAACATGTAAGTAAAAATTTCTCACTATTTGACAGGTACTGCATTCAAATCACCCTTTTTATTCATGCTTTATAACTGATTATCAATTATTTATAATGCATTTTTAAATGAGTTATTAGTCATTTATTAAAACCTTTATAAACCCTTTACAAATGGAACCTTAATGTAAAGTGTTACTAAAATATTTAAATTGTGAAAAAAAGATTTAGAAATGTGAAACTAGTTTTAACCCTGTAAACTCTGGCATATGAATATATATATACATATATATCTTTAATCATTGCTGTGGATAGACATCATGTACTCTTGGAGAGTACTGTGGGTAAGATACAGTGTAGCTTCTGGTAAGCATCATAGTAAGAACATTTTCATATAGAAGTCGTCATATATAAATGAGAAACCATATAGCCAACCCTGAAACAACATACAGAACTACCACATTTTGCTATAAGTTTGATTGCATCATATAATAATTGCTGTTAATAGTGTTCATCGTCTGTTTGATTACGTCTTTATTTGATTTTTCCGTACATTTCTGTCATATGTACATTGACTGACAGTCACCACTTATAAGTTTTACCACTAAATATTGTAGAAACGTAATTTGCTGTAAAGTTGCTTTGCAATGATTTGTATCGTGAAAAGCGCTGTACAAATAAACTTGAATTGAATTGAATTGAATATACTTTGAATATACTGACTCTGAAAAATTAAGTTAATTTAGTTTTATTTCCAGTCAGAAAAATTCTTCAAGTGAATCACAGTCAAGCTCAATAACAACCATGCAATTTCTTATGCAGTTTGCTGATGGCTTTGTCAACCAAAAAATTAGACATTAGCAAGGTAGGTTGAATCCCGTGCCTTTATTGTAAAGTGTCTCCAGCCATTCCAAAATGATTGGCTGAATCCTGACCGTGAAGAAGATCAAAGTACATTACAAGTAAAAACAGATTGAGCCTGTACCATAAATTGGCCACAATCAACTGCAAAAAAAGCAATCAAAATAAGATTGCCTCTGTTTCTCCATATTTCTCTTTAGGCCGTTAGAAATATGGTCTGTGCTATCAGAACACCATGGATACTTAGGTTTTCTGAGATTATCCATCGAGCATAGCTCAATTGTCTGCCAGCTCTTGTAAAGGGCATGTTTGCACTGTTGAATGATCATTTTGTCAGATTCATCATGTTGATTCTCATTTTTCACCTCAGAAAGTAAAATATGATTTGCTGTGATATTCCCATTCACACTCCTGCAATATGCAGGGCCGTGTTTCTCTGTTATTAAACAATTCAGCGCTTACATGTTATGGCATCCCAGCGCTATAGCAAACACAGCCAATATAAATATGTAAATGCACAAGGCGCATGATAAATGTGATTGGAGCGTTTGTTTCTGAATGGAACTATATAGAGGTCGTTTTCTATTTGTTGCAGGCAGGGAACAGTTTCATTTGTCTCTGTGGCACATAGATGGATTGTTAATTATGTACTGACGAAGAAATTGAATAATTTCTGCCTTGTAGACTGAAGGGGAAAAGAAAAAAATCCTCTCTGCTCTACACTTGTGTACCCTATCATAAACTGGTAAGTTCGCGAATCAATTGTTGACAATCAAATGCATCCTTATGCTTTGTTAATGGATGTATTGTAATTGTAACACCACTTATATGGTGCTAAGAGTACAATGTCAGCACACTGCTGCTTCCATAAAAGCACATTATTGGATTTTTCACCATCCACATGAAGATTTAAGCTAAAACAGGATATGATCAGAATAAGAATAAGGTATACATACAAATTAAAATTAAATTTTTTTTTTTCATAATTTTCCATTTTCTGATAAGGTGACAAAATGCATGTCTTTTTTTAAAGAAATTACACCTTCTATTTAGCAAGGATGCATTAAACTGATCAAAAGTGACAATCAATGCTTATACACTGTTAAAAAAAATCTTTACATTTAAATAACTGCTGTTCTTTTGAACTTTCTATTCATCAAAGAATCCAAACAAAAAGCACCACAGTTTCCACAAAAAAAATTAAGCAGCACATTTTTTTTTTCAACATTGATAAGATATTCTTTTAAGCACCAAATCAGCATATTAGAATGATTTCTGAATATCATGTGACAGCTGCTGAAATTTTCTGAAATATCATGTGACGGCTGTTGAAAATTCAACTTTGCCATCAAAGGAATAAATTACATTTTAAAACATATATAAAAAAAACAGTTATTTAAAGTTTTACATTTATTTCAAATTACAGTTTTTACTGTATTTTTTATCAAATAAATGCAGTCTTGATGACCCTAAGTGAATTCATTCAAAAATATTAAACAATCACATCAACCCCAAACCTCTGAACGGTAGTATATGCTGTGTACACACACACACACACACACACACACACACACACATTTATATACAACATTTTTTTTTCTCTGTTCAATGAGTTTGTTCCTGACAGTGTTTTATAGACTGCTCTAAAACAGGCACATCTCGTCACCATGTCTTCTGATTGTCTGATTGGTTACTCACTGTGACAAGCCAGAATGGTTACTCAGTGACTGTTACAGTTCACCTCACACTGGTCTCTGAGTGTGACTGCTTCCTGGGGCTCTGCTCCATCTGTGCAGACCTGGAGCACAATCAAAGGTGCCGCAGTGTGTGTTACCTCAGAGACCCCCTTCCCACTCACAAACACCACCTACACGGAAATGCATCTGTTCCTCTCCTCTCCGCACACACATCTAGACACACAACCGATAACCTAGTCTTCTCCAGACAAATGCAGCCTGTGAAATTTCAGCTATATGTCTTCATCCTTCACCTTGATCATGAAACCTTGGAGATTTTTCTGACATACTGTGTGAACGTGTGAATTGTAACTATACTATGACGATCAAAGAGCAGCTTGATCTTATTCAATCCCTCGCCAGGCCTTGGCGGCTAACGTGGCATCCTGTGTGCGCTAGATAACCCAAAAATAGTTGCAAACATGCCCATCTATTGGAAGAGAAACGTGAGTCAGGTTTGGTAACTGATATTTAGCATATTGCATCAGATGGTCATTGGACAAAAAACAGAAAGTCTACAGCAACAATCACTTTGCTTGTATACGTTGAAAGTGAGAAAGCTGCATGCTGCAGCACAATTTCTAGCCCCTTTCACACAGTCTTTACTGGTAAATTACCATTAAGAGATCATGTGTGAACAGGACCCTTTCAAAAATACTGGTAAATTCATTCTGGCAATTTACCAGTATGAGAAGTTGTAACGTTACCAGTAAATTACGGGTAATGTGCTCTGTGTGAACGCGGAACAAGATTACCGGTATGAGCATGAAGTAGAATGAGCAAGAGCAAGTATGAGCAAGAAATGTCTAAAGTCGTCGAATACGATGTCTCTGGGCAAAAAAACAGCTGCATGTTGAAATATGACACAAAACTGAAAACATCAACAAAACAATGACCACATACCCTTCCATGTTTACAAAAACAGCTGGAGGCGCATTTCTGGTTAATGATGTCACAGAATTTACCGGTATTTTGAAACTGATGTGTTAATGGTGCTTTACCGGAAAAAAGACGGAACGTCGTTGCCAGTGTGAACAGCGCATTTTTGTATTTACAGGTAAAGTTGTTCCAGTAATTTTACGGCAATTTACTGGCATTGCTGTGTGAAAGGGGCAACTGACACTCTTGTTCGGCCAAGATGAGGGTTCAGTTGTGACAGGTAGCGTTTAAGTGTTGAGTCAGATCACAACTGAATACTTATGGTGCAGATTTGGAGCAGCTGAAGTGATGTCATATGACAGCACGAGAATGACTTCAGAGTTTCTGCTGGACTTCTGGTGAACATACTGTCCAAACATGTCCTCAGTATTACTTAAACAATGTCAGAGCCGCTGCCTAGTGATTAGCACATCTGTTCTAACATGTATAGCGTGATTTTGTATATGTGGTTTTGAATCTGGGTTGCTACATGTCCTGTTCCCGCTTCTTCTACCCATAATTTCCTGTCATCTCTACGCAGTGTAATACTAATAAAAATGCCAAACAATACAGTAAGTAAACATTAATTAATCAGTTGCATGCTAATCAGGATTTATTTATGATACCAACAGTTACTGACAGTTGTAAAAGCTGTAAATATGACAAATTTTCATATATGTGGATGAACTCATTATAAATAATCAGATTGAATAACCTGATGTAAATTATAAGCCTAACACTGTAATTAATTAATATATGTATTTAATAAAGCTATATTTATGGTAAGATAAATTTGAACTATGACTATATGTAAATTATATACAGTGGACTATTTTTCAGTTAATTATCTCAATCTCGGTTTAGTTTACACGTTTGGTTTATTTGGTTATTTATAATATTTATTCAAATAAATAAAATAACTGTATGACTTTAATGTTAAACCAAATCTAATAAAAAATGTTGAAAAAGACTTCATTTCATATGTTTACAAGTGCACGATGACCTTTCATTAATCAATTCAGCAGTAATCAGCAACAGATGCTAGCAGTTGTTTACATATTAATGTTCCCTTTCAGTCGGTCACTCTCGACGTCACGTCGGATGACCGACGAAATTGGGATCTCGCTTAGAGAGACCAATCTACTTCGAGTGTAAACTAAACGAGCCAATGCACA
>NW_015547662.1:1723530-1738000 GCF_001515605.1 Sinocyclocheilus anshuiensis | reverse complement strand
GGTACGTTTTCCCAGTGTTATCCAGTCTTACTCAGTGGGTAGTGCCATAGCAGCAGTAGCTGGTCCTCTTGTGCAAGCCCTGGCCTACGCCAAAAAGTCGGGGCGCAGGTGGCTTCCACAGGACACTGGAAGGGGCAGTAGCTGTGGCCTTTTGGTAGGATCCCAATTTCGTCGGTCATCCGACGTGACATCGAGAGTGACTGACTGAAAGGGAATTTCTCGGTTACGTATGGTAACCCTCGTTCCCTGAAGGAGGGAACGGAGACGTCACGTCCCGTCGCCACAGCTCCTGTACCACCGCTGAGCGGCCGGGTCACCGGCTCGGCTCCTCAGTGAAAACCTGAATATGCGCTGCATCTGCTGCCTACTTATACTCACGCTGTGATCAGCGGCAGCTGGATGCAATAATTGCATGCCAATGTGCATTGGCTCATTTAGTTTACACTCGAAGTAGATTGGTCTCTCTAAGCGAGATCCCAATTTCGTCGGTCATCCGACGTGACGTCTCCGTTCCCTCCTTCAGGGAACGAGGATTACCATACGTAACCGAGACGTTCTGTGTTCAAGAATACTTGAAGATTACAAGCAGGTATGCAATTCTGCAGGACCCTCACAAGGAGCAGGGTTTGACACCTCTGCTTTAAAAGGATAGTACATGTCCCATAAATAGGTACTACTGTGTGTGTGTGTTTCAGTACAGCTGTAGTGTATAGAGGCTTTTAGAAATATCAGATAATCTAAACACACATCCAGCGATTCCCATTTCAACTGAAACTCATTCAGAGATGGGAGAGCAGAATAAACAAAATCATGCGTTATCTTTCTCCTTCAGGGCATGGAGTGTAAAATTGCTATTACATTTAATTAAAATTCAACCTTTAGCTTCTCTCTTGCTGGAGTTGCCCTCTAAGTAAAAGCAAGGCTGCTTTCTTCTTTTATTCATTTCTCTCTCTCATGTTTTGACCAGGAGCACTTTGGCCAGCTTTTATAGAGAAAAAAGAATATCCAGATGGAGGAATTGTTTTGAGATTATGTAAAAGCGTCACTTGCCACTTAAATAAGACTTTATAAAGGCAAGTAGAGGCATAGAAACCTGGAGGTGGAGATGAGCCTTATCATAAAGATGAAAATACCTTACTTTTCTCATTTCCTGTACTTCATGTACATTCAAATAAGACGTGGATGAGCAGGGATGTTTTGACACTTGCACTTTTGGCTGTAGTTATATGTTTAAGAACATCAAGACATTTTTAAAAATGATTTAAATTGTTTTTCATTTCTATGATAGTAAGAGTACATAGTGCGCTGATATTTGAACAGCATGACTGCAAGAGTGATACAGTTACCTCGGTTTTGGGGTCACGGTTCGATATGAGTTCGGCACAACAGGAAATTAATTAATTTATTTATTTTGAACAGTAGTGCTACATACATGTAGCATGAGCCGTTGTTTTTGATTTGAATTAGATTGTATAATTTGAAGATTTAAAGTAAAAACAATGGTCTGACTTTAGATATGTGAAATTATGCTACAGAACACAGCTGCAGTTTTTGTTTTGTGCAGGTGTGTTATAGCACGTTTTGTGCAGGTGTGTGTAACAGTACATGTATCAGGATTAATACGCATACCGTTACACCCCTAGTTATTATCCAATAGTTCAATAAACAAGAAGTTGATACTGAGTAACGTACATTTTAGACAGTATTCCCAGTCACTTTGTCTGTTCATGCTCCATCATTAAAACACATCTTTGAGCAACACATAGTAGTGGTGTTTATTTATGTATTTAGAATTAATGAATGAATCACAGTTAATAATTCTGTTGTATCAGTGTTTTAAATTAATTAGTTGAATGAATCACGTTGACATCTGATGTTGTAATGATGTCCTTGAAACATGTCAAAAAATCACTAGGTACAGTGGGTACGGAAAGTATTCAGACCCCCTTAAATTTTTCACTCTTTGTTATATTGCAGCCATTTGCTAAAATCATTTAAGTTAATTTTTTTTCCTCATTAATGTACACACAGCACCCCATATTGACAGAAAAACACAGAATCGTTGACATTTTTGCAGATTTATTAAAAAAGAAAAACTGAAATATCACATGGTCCTAAGTATTCAGACCCTTTGCTCAGTATTTAGTAGAAGCACCCTTTTGATCTAATACAGCCATGAGTCTTTTTGGGAAAGATGCAACAAGTTTTTCACACCTGGATTTGGGGATCCTCTGCCATTCCTCCTTGCAGATCCTCTCCAGTTCTGTCAGGTTGGATGGTAAACGTTGGTGGACAGCCATTTTTAGGTCTCTCCAGAGATAATGGCTGCAATATAACAAAGAGTGAAAAATTTAAGGGGGTCTGAATACTTTCCGTACCCACTGTATGTTTACATACACTAGTTTTCATTAATAGTAAATAATCCAATTTGATTTCAGATTCTGAAAGTCCTGTTTATTTGAACCCTAATGCTCGGCCGGGTCACCGGCTCGGCTCCTCAGTGAAAACCTGAATATGCGCTGCATCTGCTGCCTACTTATACTCACGCTGTGATCAGCGGCAGCTGGATGCAATAATTGCATGCCAATGTGCATTGGCTCATTTAGTTTACACTCGAAGTAGATTGGTCTCTCTAAGCGAGATCCCAATTTCGTCGGTCATCCGACGTGACGTCTCCGTTCCCTCCTTCAGGGAACGAGGATTACCATACGTAACCGAGACGTTCTGTGTTCAAGAATACTTGAAGATTACAAGCAGGTATGCAATTCTGCAGGACCCTCACAAGGAGCAGGGTTTGACACCTCTGCTTTAAAAGGATAGTACATGTCCCATAAATAGGTACTACTGTGTGTGTGTGTTTCAGTACAGCTGTAGTGTATAGAGGCTTTTAGAAATATCAGATAATCTAAACACACATCCAGCGATTCCCATTTCAACTGAAACTCATTCAGAGATGGGAGAGCAGAATAAACAAAATCATGCGTTATCTTTCTCCTTCAGGGCATGGAGTGTAAAATTGCTATTACATTTAATTAAAATTCAACCTTTAGCTTCTCTCTTGCTGGAGTTGCCCTCTAAGTAAAAGCAAGGCTGCTTTCTTCTTTTATTCATTTCTCTCTCTCATGTTTTGACCAGGAGCACTTTGGCCAGCTTTTATAGAGAAAAAAGAATATCCAGATGGAGGAATTGTTTTGAGATTATGTAAAAGCGTCACTTGCCACTTAAATAAGACTTTATAAAGGCAAGTAGAGGCATAGAAACCTGGAGGTGGAGATGAGCCTTATCATAAAGATGAAAATACCTTACTTTTCTCATTTCCTGTACTTCATGTACATTCAAATAAGACGTGGATGAGCAGGGATGTTTTGACACTTGCACTTTTGGCTGTAGTTATATGTTTAAGAACATCAAGACATTTTTAAAAATGATTTAAATTGTTTTTCATTTCTATGATAGTAAGAGTACATAGTGCGCTGATATTTGAACAGCATGACTGCAAGAGTGATACAGTTACCTCGGTTTTGGGGTCACGGTTCGATATGAGTTCGGCACAACAGGAAATTAATTAATTTATTTATTTTGAACAGTAGTGCTACATACATGTAGCATGAGCCGTTGTTTTTGATTTGAATTAGATTGTATAATTTGAAGATTTAAAGTAAAAACAATGGTCTGACTTTAGATATGTGAAATTATGGTACAGAACACAGCTGCAGTTTTTGTTTTGTGCAGGTGTGTTATAGCACGTTTTGTGCAGGTGTGTGTAACAGTACATGTATCAGGATTAATACGCATACCGTTACACCCCTAGTTATTATCCAATAGTTCAATAAACAAGAAGTTGATACTGAGTAACGTACATTTTAGACAGTATTCCCAGTCACTTTGTCTGTTCATGCTCCATCATTAAAACACATCTTTGAGCAACACATAGTAGTGGTGTTTATTTATGTATTTAGAATTAATGAATGAATCACAGTTAATAATTCTGTTGTATCAGTGTTTTAAATTAATTAGTTGAATGAATCACGTTGACATCTGATGTTGTAATGATGTCCTTGAAACATGTCAAAAAATCACTAGGTATGTTTACATACACTAGTTTTCATTAATAGTAAATAATCCAATCCGATTTCAGATTCTGAAAGTCTTGTTTATTTGAACCCTAATGCTACATTCCAATTCACATATTTGATTAAATGTGCATTACATGTATTCTAAAAAACTTATGAACTGCGTTGCCAAGTTGCTGCATCCAGAACTGTAATAATTTCAGTAAAGCTACTGCATAGATAATTGCCTTTTTTTTGCCTTGAGGTTGAGGACATATCTAAAATGAAAGCTGACATGTATGTTTATTAAATATTCAGTCTTCTCCATTGACCAGTTCATAAGACATAAATAAACATACACACATTTGTATGAGGTAAACGTGCATTATGACACTGCACGTGTGCAAGGTATTTTTGAATACGAGTGAGAAAATAGGCGGATTTTAGCAATAACATGTTTAATATTTTCCTGATGTTTGGATTATTTCATGTCTACGCCATACCTTTCAATCTGATTGGAATTTAATTCGGGTCGAGCTCAATCAGATCCTCAATCAGAGTCATCTACGTGTATCCAATTATAAACAGATTATTTGGGTGCATGTAATTCAATCAGTTTAATTATAAACAAAATTAAATCAAGTTCGTAAAACTATTTGTTTTCTAGCTTGCTTCAAATGTTAATATTTTCCCTGATCTGCACTTGCACAAAATGTTGCATCAGATTTTGCAGCAACTAGCAAACTCAGTCTGAACACATTCTTTCCTGCTGGGACTTATTATATCATACCTTCTTCTGTCTACTAAAGTACACTATTGTCATGGCTTGTCATCACACCTAAAGTGCATACTGTATATTTTAGCCCTAGCCCCTTATTTTGGAATATGTGTCATAACATTTTTTTTCTTTTAATGGATCACCAGTGCCTATTTTAACAACATCTCTGGAAGTTTTAAGCAGCCTATGAAGTATTTTATAAACACACACACACACATAATCACACACACACACACAATTCATATTCTTTTGATGTTCTTCACTGTCTCTATGCAAACCAAAGTGTTATTGAGTACTGTCTGACAGCATGGCTCAATAGGCTAATTAAGACAACACTGCAATGGAACTGTGGGTAACTTAGGTTTCAACATCAGCCACATCAAAAGATCAGATCACTAGCACAGCTGACATGTACACAAAATTAGATATGTATGAGGAAACCATATAACAAATATCCCTAAATAATTTCAAATAGTTTGGAGACTATGAATCATTATTGGTAAATTCAAATACAAACAATGTAAACCTGTTCACTTCAACAGGAAAGCACACAAATAAAATGTGTTAGTCTGCAAGACAGAAAACCAATTTACTCTAAACTCTCAACTATGCATTTTTTGCTGGTGGGAATTCTCTCAAGATCTCACAATCTCAGGAAACAGCTGTTATTTGAATGTAGAGGACTAGTTCACCCTTCATGTATTCAGCCTCATTTGGTATAATTTATTCTACCTCATGTTGTTCCAAACCAACACAAAAGAAGATATTAGGCCGGTTCATGCTGTTCTTTTTTATAAAATGTGAGAAGTCTTCAGTGTGTGCATATTTAAGTGTGGTGTACTGAAATCAATTATGAGAGCCACATTTGGCATCAAGGAAATATTTTGGCAATATCTAAAGGTACACAAATGTGAGTTAAATTTCAGATCTATCAAAGTAGAATATTATAGTATATTATATAGTATAATATAGTATTTTTTAATTCATTTTCAACATTAAACCTAAAATCTGCAAGATTTTATTTTGGCGGGGTGCTGCAGAGTGAAGCACGTCAGTGAATGAAATGGCACAGTTTTACGTTTTGCTCTGAAACCGGCAGCGCATAGCCTAGATTTATGCTTTGAATTTGAATGCAAATCTTATAGAGTATTACAGTTAGTCGATCTAAAATGGTGAACTATGTGCGCAAATGAGCTGTCTGAACTTATTTAGGTTGCGCATGCACACCTGCGCACCACTTATGTGCATATACTGTCTGTGTGTGTGTGTATATCCTTTTTGTTATTTTTCATCTTGATAGTTCACCTTTTAATATAATTAAAATGTCATTTAATTAAATTTTAAATGTTCATGTAAAAGCAACTGGGACATTGAGACATTCTTCAAAATATCTTGTGTATTCCCCAGAAGAAAGTCAATCACACAGTTTGGAACAACATGAGTGTAAGTAAATGATAACACACAGGAACTATTTCTTTAAATGTTGCTGTCCAGACATTGAGGTGGCAGCATGATTACATTCCATTCTGAGCTTGAGGTCAGAGGTCAACAGCTGGAGTTTCTCTCAACCAGCTCTCTTGATTATTACATACAGCTGAATAGACTCTTTTGTTGTGCTCCCTGGCAGTATCTATGAGCAGATCTGTGTGTCTAATCTGAGTGTCCATGTACACACATTCAGCCTCTCCTCTCTTTCCTCCAATGTCGCCACTGATTTTGGCACCGCGTTTAACATGGCTTGATCTCCCCACCTCTCGCTTTGTCAATCAAAGCCTTTGATTGCTCAACTGATTGCCTTCACTGCTGAGCTAATGCACTCAGGAACTACAACAGAGTTCAGGAACTGCATAATACAATTCTGTTTCTGAGGGTAGGCTTTATTATGCACCGACATTTACCTCAATGATTACTTGGAAATCAGATGAATACGGACACGGACACTGAATAAGGGCCAGTGAATATGATCTGACATTTAGAGAGGAAATTGGGCTCCTATTCAAAGCTAGATTAATGTATGATCAAGTAGAGCACAAATGGGGAAAGTGTGTGTGTGAAGAAGGAATGACCACAGGCGCTTAGGAGAATGTAGCACTCACCAGGGGGCATCTGTCAGAACACATGGAGGAGGAAGTAAGTGGATTCATGGATTTTTCTAAAAGGTTCTCAGTGATGATAGAGCAAACATGCAATATACCAGTGGTTTTCAACAAGTGGGTCTCAGTTCTGGTTTAATAGGCAGACAGCATGGGGAATACAATGCTAAGTTACAACTAACCTATATACAAATATAGGTCACACTTTATTTTAAGGTCTAACTGACCCTTCGCAAAGACCCGCCCCCTTAGTTACTGTTGCTACGTCCGACAAGCCTTAGCACTCTCACGCCACACATCATGTTCTCACACAGTGAAACAAACATCACGGAGCAAAGAGAACCCTGAAAACACATCAACAGACAAGACAGGTTACTTTTGGTATGAAACAAAGTCTCAGCTTTCAAATTTTGTCTTTTTTTTTAGAAATTCAAACAATGAATACCATTTTGTGGCTCTTTAATGTGTCGTGACAGTTCGCTGTAGTGCCTCAGTTCAAGCGGCACGTGAACCGATCATCTCTTCCTCTTTACTAGCTATAGCACAAAATAAACATGAATGAACATCAGAACAGAATGTATCTGGTTTCAACCGAGGAAAGACGTCAATACACACCATTTTTCAAGTTCAAGTCCAACAACGTTAATCTACTCTCCTGTCTGGTTTGATTGTCAAACAAAATGGCAGATTCGGCGTTATGATTGGTCAGATCGCCTGTCAATCAAGCTTCCAGTGAAGGTTTCTCACTATTAACTAACTATTAACTTTATTGCCTCAATAAACTCCTAATTTTCTGCTTATTAGTCAGTAAGGTAGTTGTTAAATTTAGGTATGGGGTAGGATTAAGGGATCTAAAATTGTCATGCAGAATAAATAATTAATATATGCTAATAGTACTAATAAACAGCCAATATGCTAGTAATATGCATGAGTGATTTGAACAGGTGATCACATTTTCTGTATACTGAGCTTGATTCATTTCCATACACGGTCGTACCGAATTGACTACAAGTGCCACAACATAGAACATAGTCCATAAAATAATCTTACTTCGAAAAAAGTGGCTATGAACAAAACAATTTTTAGGAAACTGTTGGCTTGATAGCAGCGAGCCAGCACCTGCCCCGCCTCTCACTGCTGCCGACGCCATCTTTTTTTAGATGTTCATTATTACATCTAACAACAAAACCCCTCAATTGCTTAGGAGTCATTCTTGTCTACATCTGCTCTGGTGGTGAAACAATGGCGGACTGATGACAGCTTACTCAGGGCGGGTCTAAGGTAAGACGCCAGTCCAGTCTGTGCTGAAACGCTACTGTCAATCAAACTACCATGGGCGGGGCCTGTTTTTGTGACGTCACACAGACAGGCAAGATTTCAGTAGATAAAAAAAAAACCACTGGGTGTATTTTTATCATTATAAGATGGTTGTGTACACACACTGCCAACACACATTTCAGTTCAAACAACTTGTAAAAGTGCATGTAGCATCCAATGACCCCTTTAAAGGTTTACTATTTATATCTGGTATTAGCCTACAAAGGTTCATAACTCTTACAACATGCAAGTTAATAAAATTCTGTATACAACTACCTGGCTATATTGGAAAAATGAAAGTATGAAAGGAAACAGTTAGGAAATTACTTTAACCAAATGGAAACACATCTATTTATGAAGAGATCTGTTTTTCTAAAGAAAATGGTGCAGTGGATTTTGTGTATTGCTGTGGTTTCTATACTCTGCTATACAAATAAATGTGATTGTACATGTAAAATGTAAATTAATGAGGGATATTGACCTCTATTCAGTTGTAAGTAGTGATTGATAGAGTTGATATAAAGAATGATTCACAAAAATCTAGACCTTATGAACTCGCTCTCATTATGAAGTCTTTGCTCTGGTGTGTTTTACTGTGCCATTTGTCTCACTAATGTTTTTAAGTGGGCCCACACAGTTAGAGGTTAGTGATAGTCCATATTGTTGTCAAGTAGAGGTGAAACCACAATGCATATGCATTACCATTAAAAGCACTTGAACAGTCTTATCACTGAAATCTGTAGTAGATCAACACAGTTACTGAATCATTTTGGCTCAATAATTTTGAAGCGAGCATAATATGAAACTCTTGTTTAGCACCCAGATATATATTTATTTCAGTCACTTGAGACACTCCAACTGGTGTCATACATTTGGAGCTTACTTTTCCACAAGCTGGTCTCAGTTTTTAAGCCCAGACCACAGCATGTGTGATAAAGTGTGCTAAGCTTTTCAAGCCTTTACAGAACCTTTTAAGATCATATAACAGGATGTCATAAATGGCCTACTTCTAAATGTTCAAAGACAACTGTGGTAAAAGGGACATTTTTGAGAAGCCAACGTGTCTGAAAGGTTCAAACTTTCTGCTTGACATTGAGACACAACCCCAAATTTTGCTCTGTCTGATGTTATTTTGACTTTCTACAGAGACCCCAAAGTGTGCCGTGACTTTTCTGGAGGCTCATTGAAATGAATGGGGCAAAGTCAAAGTCATGACCGATATATGATTAGTTATGATTGGATGTGATTGGTTTGTGTGTTTATTGACTAATTATAAAGTAAGTAAACAACTCTCCTGCTTAGATATCACTGCTTTGAGTCGCGTCAAAATGAAACATGAAATGACTTGAAAACGTGATGACTGCATCAGTTTTTAGTGAGCATTCAGCGTGATGAAATGAAAGATGTATCTTCGTGTATGTGGCAGTGTTTACAAGGGCATTTATGACAATGACCCGAAATAAGTTGACTAATAAAAAGAACAGCTGAACATCAGTTCACAAATAAAAAAAAAGGAGTGTCTATTTACATGTGCAAATAGCCCGCCTTGTTGGCAGAGGCTTTTTACACTAGCTCTGCCCACCAACGTGTGATTACAAAAAAAATAATGAAAATATTGAGAAAATCGCCTTTAAAGTTGTCCAAATTAAGTCCTTAGCAATGCATATTACTAATCAAAAATGAAGTTTTGATGTATTTACGGTAAGATGTTTACTAAATATTTTCATGGAACATGATCTTTACTTAATATTCTAATTATTTTTGGCATAAAAGAAAAATCAATAATTTTGACCCATACAATGTATTGTTGGCTATTGCTACAAATATACCGTGCTACTTATGACTGGTTTTGTGGTCCAAGGTCACACACACACACACACACACACACACACACACATATATATATAGTCCTGAATAATCAGGCTTTTTACGTTTTTTGAAAGACAGCATCCCATATTTTTTATCCTCCTTCCTTTTCCCCTGAAGATTTTGGCAGTTAATTCATACACCAGCCAGATTAAACAGAATCTGGCTGAGAAGACTAACATCATCTAGGGACAAGCCAGTGCAGAAGTTTGAAATGACTGAAATCTTTGTGTTAACTTCCCAGCCTTGCCTTTACAAGTTACAGTGTTGATGATTTCATATTTTAACAAGGTATGTGGAGGAGGGTCAACCAGCAGTCAAAATACTCCTTCACCTGATGCAACATTGGATGAGCGTTTATTTTTCATGTGTGGCTGTAGAAAACTGCTAACATCCTAAAAAGAGACCGACCCTGCTTCTCAGTCTCTCTTTCCTGCCATTTTTCTTTTCCTCAACCTTTTGTTTTCTGAGGGTAGATTTCATCCTTGGAGTTTTCCTTTTGAAAGAGTCAATACATCAACATTTGAAAGAAATGACACTTCGGGAGGCTCTTGGGTCTACAGAAAATGATTAAAATTTTACTAGACATTCATGATAAGCTATTATGGCAACTGTGATTTAATTAACTCCGAGGACATCATTGGTCAGTCTGTGCATTAGTTGTGGAGATTGTTTATTTGACAGTTAGTCATTACACCAGTAGGTGGCGAGAAATTGTCTTCACAAGTGAGTCATTGTCATATTCATTCAGCCAATTTGTTCAGAAATGCTGATTCATTCAGGACCTAAACAAGTGACTGGTTTAATGAAGCAAAAAATAACTGTTGTTACAAGTTACAATTATTCTTTGAATAATTCACTAAACCATTTTGTTCAAAAACACTACATCAGTTATGAGCAAATCACCACTACTATGTGTTGCAATGGTTCTGATTTGGCTTTGTTTGGAAATATATTCATTAAGCAAAAAATAGACAAGCTGCTCATATTGTTTAAAAAAAAACTAAGTTATTCAATATTTACTTTTTTGTTTATTGATCTTTTGTATAAACGCAGTATCACTGCCTCTTTAACTTCTCAGAAACAAACCAAGCCACCATTGATCATTATTAGTAACATGGACATATCTTTTGAACAAGCAAATCACACTCACAAGAGTGTGTTGTAGCTGCATATTCTGCCAGTGTGATATAGCACCAATTATACTTATCATAATTCATAAATTGTACATGGTATATTTTGTTATCTGTGTTTATAGTGATGATATGAAGTTATTAAATTGATTGATTTTCCTTATTTTTAATGTTTTGTTTTAGTACGATGGATGTCATTTGTTTTTGCAGAATTCTTTTTATTAGTTCTACAGGTTGATTATGGAATCCTAATGTAAACTAAATCAAGCTTAGTCAACTACGACTATGAGTGATAATTGCTTATATTTTTCCTTATTTATTTTTCTGCTTTGTTTCCTCATTACAACATTTTCTGTTATTAAATGGACTCAAAATAAATTTACAAACCTGAATCACCATGGAAACATATGTGTCATTTGTGTTTTCCTTAACAGTTACCAGTGGTTTGAAATTTGTCTGAAATTAACCACAAGAAGAAGTAATTTTATTTATAAATGTATTTTTGCCCCATTTTTATCAGTATTCATTCTACTAAGAAATAAGCAAAACACTGCCTGTTTAGCAACCGACAGACTAAGCAGCAAAGCAGCAAAACAACTTTAGTCAGAGGGTGTGGATCAGCTGCAAAAGAAAGATTTTCCCTTGACTTACTTTGTCCTCCTGAATTTCCAACAGCCCAAAAACAAGTAAAAGCCTGAGAGGCAGATGTTGTTACAGGGGTGAATTATTTTAGATTAAATCCAGAAAATGACTGAATTTAAAAATAAATGTAATACTGTATTGGTTCTACACAGTGTAGCCTGAATAAGGGAAATTGTAAATTTCCTCTGTTCTTCTTTCTCTTCTGAGAGCTTCCATTTAGCTCAGGAGAATGGATCAGTGGAGCTCTGTGTAGCTTCAGACTGTGATCACCAGGCAATGGAACAGCATCTATAGTGTGTTCAAGTAGTTATGTATTCCATACATTTCTGTGTGTCCTTTCATGCTTTGCCAGAAACAAGGTACAGATTCCGAACTGCTTTTTGATGTTAATGCTGCAACATCTGAATGTGAAATGCCAGTAATGACAAATAAACAAAGCGCAAAAGAGGCAGTGCAAGAGAGATGGTGGTGTTTACCTTTTTGGTGTTTCCATTTTCTTTATGTTGCTTTTTCATCTGGTCTGACTAAATTACAAACTCTCTCGACTTCCATCACCAGGGTCTTACCACCCATCATCAGCATAATGAGGCTGCAGGATGTTGGTGGCTGAGTTTCCTCCCTCTGTAGTTTCCCCCAGCTTTGCCCATCCATCCAAAGCTTCTTCTAACTTACCAGGCTAGTTGAAAGTCATGATATTGATGCAGTGTAAAACAATACCTGTCTAAAAGCCTGTTCTGCTTTATGCCAGCGGAACTTGCATTTTCAATATCTGAGAGCAAAAATAGCTTGGGTTAAGTGCGAGCACCATAAATTGGATAAAGCTTATATCACAGATGAACTGAAACAAAGAATTGCATGCTCATAAAATGCAATTTTTGCACTCTGCTGTTCCCTTGCGGGCTGGTTTAGGTTGTGGAGAATGTAGCAGACTAACATAATGTGGTATAATTTGCTGCTCCCCAGGATTTCAGGCACCTGAATTGACTTTTTAAATTTGATTTTAATAAATGTCTGTTTATTGTCTTAATTTTGTTGCCAGTAATGGGCCAAGTGATGCATCTACAGTACATCATGACATAAGTATAACAAACTTTTACATTTATTTTCTTAAATAATAATAATAATAATGTATATTTACTGTATACATTATGTCCTGGCATTATGTTGAGACTGCACCAGACAGCCAGCTGCTCGACCTCCTGTCTGTATAATAAATTACAAACCCACAGGCAACCATTAGTTTTCTTTACAGCTGCTGAGCGAATGACTGTAATGCAAAAATAATATTTGTTATGGTCTCTCTAGATATTCTCATCACCTTATGTATTATTATTATTATTTTGCCAATGTATGTGGCGTGGTTTTTGTCTCTGTTGCCCATGTATCTCTATAGAAGTTTACTCTGCTATAGTTTATGTCCATGTTCCAAATAAGGAACCGTGAAAAGAGCTGATAGTGTGACATTAATAATGAATTTTGCATAAAGCATGACTAATCTAATGAGGCTAATTACACACACACACACACACACAATATATATATATATATATATATATATACAGTATGTATACTGTTTATATAGTATTTTCTGCTTAGTTAGCACCCATAGCTTGTGTACCCTTGCTTTGTGATATGTGGTAAAAGTAAAAAGGTTTTCTTACATTTTCTGAATAAGAAAGCTTATTTTACATGCCAGCACTTGAGCAAAGATTCAAAGGAAACTGCCTTGAACTATTATTTGGAGTGTGTAATAGCTGAAATTCAAATCCAGTACATCCTGATTAAGATGTGTGATAGTTAATCAAGGAGCTCATATTTCTTTGTCATGGCAGGTTGTGTTGACTGACTGAACATAGCTGAAGGGAGCGCTTGTTATTGAGTTAGAACATACTCTCTCAGTCATCAGATAATTGCGTGGGCTGCACAAAGACGTATCGCAATTATGTTGTTATCATCTTTTAATCTTAATAACATTAAAATACATGGCTTTTGCCATGACATGCTCTAAGACTTCTTGTCAATTTACTAACTTTTCAGTCTTAAAAAATGCAGTTGATTTATTATCAGTTCAATTGGACACCACACAAAACAGATCATCAACAAATAAAAGAAAGGATTGTTTTCAGCAAGGAAAGTATATATATATATATATATATATATTGTTCCACTAAAGCAGATTATCAACAAATAAAAGAAAGGCTTGTTTTCAGCAAAGAAAGTACAGTTTTTATATCCTAGCCATTATTTCATGAGACAATAAAATAACTGTCGCCATTTTCTCTGCATTCTGTCTGTCTGATTATTGATGCTGTGTACAATTCGACCACATATTGAATACTATAGTGACAAAAGTTCTATTGCCCCACAGAAGCAGAGCTAAATGGTCATTTGTAATACTGAAAGTACTGAATTATACAGGCAGGCAGAATGGCCCAGAAGAGCAGTGTGTGTATGTGTGTGTGATATCAGCAAGAAGCAGCTGTAACATCAATGAAACTGTGAACCTGCTCAAGGCATCTCTGCACACTGTGTGTGTGTGTGTGTGTGTGTGTGTGTGTGTGTGTGTGTGTGTGTGTGTGTGTGTGTGTG
>NW_015547662.1:1703178-1723394 GCF_001515605.1 Sinocyclocheilus anshuiensis | reverse complement strand
TGTGTGTGTGTGTGTTTGGCCGAGTTGAGATCTGCTATGGCTTAAAATGTTAGCTATAAACTCACATGAGCTTATAAACACATAAACTCATGAGAGGTAAACAGTAGGACTGTAGCAGTGTTATTGTACTGAATATTTGTTTGTTTTGCCTGCCTGATCGAGTCGCTTTTTGGAGAAGAGGAACAGATGCACCTCCATGCAGGAAGTGTGAGGTGGCAAAATCTCTGAGGTAACACATACTGAGGGTTCTTGGTCCTCTTCCAAGTCTGTGCAGATGGACCAGAACACTAGGGAGATGTCACATTAACAAACCAATCACATGGAGACACGATAACCCAGACCAATCAGAGGCTTTTGTCCTGAAGCAGTGCTCATTGTCATATTACTGACAGGTGTTCCCATGTTTCTGGAAATGCCCCATGTTCAGGATATGAGTAATGATTGGTAAATTGTCCATTAAAGCCACACAAATATATGTATGTATGTGTGTATATATTTTTTTGTTCCCTGTAGGACGTTGCTACTATCATTCAGTAAACACACACAAAGGAACACACACACACACACACACACACACACACACACGCACACAAAAACAGTACCCTTGTTATTCTATCTGTGCTTCATATTAAGGATGCTACTTTTGGTACACAGATGATGCCAACTGTCATAAACTCTGAAGCTTCTAACCTGAGATAACCTTGAACACACTCTGGCACATTATTGCTCCTCCACCTACAATTATTGCGCAAACAAATGCTTTCTTTTATTAAACCCCAAAGATTAAGAGCATTATTGAAAACTAAATGTGGCATTCGCTTGTTGTATAATCATATCCACTCTCATAAATGGATTTATTGAATAAAGACTCAAACAGTTTAGTTGTTAGGATGATTCTAAATCATCTTGAACTTCAAACAAAGGGAGAAAGCAGAGACATGTTTACACATGCGCCTGTATATCCTCACTTCATATAGTCCATATTTACACGTTAAAACAAGTTATAGAGCTGATGAATGAAAAAAAGCAGTCAATGAGCAGTTCTAAGTTTGGGTAGAAACTCTCTGAGCTATCAGGATGTCATACAGAGTATTATTGTACATCATGAGGAAGGAAGAGTGAATTATACTCAATGGGTATGTGAGGCTAAATTCATTCCTAGCAATCAATACAAGTATGACAAATGTATCCCAGTAGCATGTGTATTCATGTGGAGACGGGTTAAATTTTCAATTGCTTTGTTTTAAAATATAAAAAAAGCAATCTAAAGCTAATAGTAAAGGAGTTAGTTATTTGTGCTTGGACCTTGATAATTGTGGCTTGTGTATGTTTTTATGTAAATTACAGGCAAGTGTTTGTTATTCTCTCACCTTTTTAAGTAGTAATGCTGGCAGATTTAACAAACTGTTATAAGGAGTATGATTTTTTTTTTTTTTTATCAGAACACTCTGAGTGATTGCTAAATGCTACAAAGTGTGCTTGTAAGTGCACATGCAGCTGTTAGCTCTGCATGGCAAGTGGTAATCAGCGGCTCAATCCAGGTGGAATAATGTGCTTTCTAAAAAGCCTCTTTGTGCGAAGACCACTTGTAAAAGCTTGGAAAGGACTTTTATTTAGAATAAAACTCTCCACTGTTAAACATTCAAGGTCATTTTAACATGCACAGAAAATGTTTTGCTGTCTAGCTAGCTGTTGCTATCTGTTGGAAATTCTGAAGTTTTAAAACGGTTTTCAACTTCAAATGATGTCAAATGATTTTTAAAGATGGAAGAGATGTTGGTTTTGCTTAAAATATTCAGATATGTTGAGGATTAATCACTAAGATTTTCACAGGACTGCCACCTACACTCAGGAAAGCTGATGATATGTGGATGCTTTCATGGGAATGGCAATTTGAGTTTAGCATTCTTCATTATCATGCTTTCACCAAGGTTACTTGTCAAATATTCACATTGTTTTTGGTGAGGGAGAAACTTTGCCGCAGGTTTATCAAGAAATCACTTGAGGTTTTACCCATATTGTGCAGTTTCTATACAGTGCAAATCAGTGTTGTTTACTAAAACTAAAACTATTAAAAATTCCATACATTCATTTATTCTCCAAACTGCTTGTCCTCTGTAGTGGGGCCAGCATCCCAACTACAGAGCCTATCCATAAAAAAAAAAAGTTTATATTTTACAATAAGGTCCTATTAGTTAATAGTAGTTATGCATTAAAGACACTGATTTCTAGTCGTGTCCTCTTTTGGAAGGCCAAACAAAGTAAGTTTCGCTTTCACAATGAAACACATAGCGTCACACACGGCGGGCTTGAGCGGAGGCCGGCGGGCTTGAGAACGGCGCGGTCGGCGGATTCGACGAAAGAGCGGCCGGCAGATTTGTGCACAAAGAGCTTGTAACACTCCAAAGAGAAAGGAAAAATTTAAATAGCATCATATGTCCCCTTTAACTAACTCTGAACAATACATTTGTTACAGTATTTATTAATCTTTTTGAACATTAGTTAATAAAAATACAGCTGTTAATTGCTAGTTCATGTTAGCAGATCCAGTAAATAATATTAACAAATAATCTTTGATTTTAATAATGCATTAGTAAATGGTAAAATTAATATTAACCAACATTAATAAATGCTTTAGAACTATTTTTCATCATTAGTTCATGCTAACTAATGTAGTTAACTAATGGTAACAAATGGATCCTAAAGTGTTACCAAAAAAAAAAAAAGTTTTCCTTCATTAAGATTAAGCTTAAATAAATAAAATTTTAAAAAGTCAAAATTAGAATAGTTGAAACTAAAATAAGTTAAACTACTAAAATTAATAAGGCTACAACTCAAAATAAAATAAAATAAAAAACTCATTCAAAATGTTAATAAATACTATAATAGTATATAAATAATATTAAAATAACATTGCTGCAGATACTGTATGTGTACAAGCCCTGAGGGAATAGTAAATGTGAGTAAATGATGACAATTTAGATTTTTAGGTAAATATCCATTTAAGTGTATATGTTTATTATTACAGTTATACTTCATATTCTATATTAGTTATAGACATATTATAGTCAATTTTAGTTATAGACTTATTATAGCCTATTTTAGTAATAATTAAAAAAAAAGACAAACAGTAAGTGATCTGTTTGCACTGTATAGCTCCAAAAGAAGTCTTTTTTTAAATCTACTGCTGTAAATTCTTCATATTTTGTGTAATAGCTTTCAAAGCTGAAGTATCATGTCTGTGATGCAAAATAACGTCTCGGTTACATGGTAACCCTCGTTCCCTGAAGGAGGGAACGGAGACGTCACGTCGGATGACCGACGAAGAAGCGAAAAGCTGAATATGCGTTGCATCTGCTGCCTACTTATACTCACGCTGTGATCAGCAGCAGCTGGATGCAATAATCGCATGCCAATGTGCATTGGCTCGTTTAGTTTACACTCGAAGTAGATTGGTCTCTCTAAGCGAGATCCCAATTCGTCGGTCATCTGACGTGACGTTGAGAGTGACCGACTGAAAGGGAACATGCTACTTATCATCCCCACTCTCTTTTTTGTTTTCTTCAGTTTGTGACTGTAACCCCCAGATCCTCATTAAAACGCTGCTTGGTTCTTGTTTTTGCCTGAAGTACCTTTTCAACCACAAGGAAAAATTTGAAGTGTTCTGCTCCTTGGTCCTTAATCTTGATTTCTTTTGAGAAGACCTCTGCACTGCACCCAGACCACTGTCAATGATTTATTGCTTTGTCCGAACCGGCCCATGCCTGGGAAAAAAAGTTTTTATGACCTAGTACCATGGCACACATCCCTTGAGTACAGATACCAGGGTTTCTGACTAGGTTTACATTTCTCACTGTCAGATGCTTCTATTCTGATTCTAGTCAGAGTAGGTGTGAGGGCAATGTCCGGCTGCTGCACCATTCCTGTTTGATCTTTAAGTTGATGTTGACCGGTCCTTTTGGATGCTATGTTTAACAGAAATGCTTGAAATGGTTCATGGGAGATATCAGGTCTGCAATTCAGTGTGACTCACATTAACCTAAACTTTAATTTCACTGAACTAAATACTAAATGTAATTCACATTAAATATATGCACTATATTTGAAACAACACAAACAATAAAATACAAAATCTAAAATTCTCACATTAAAATGCTCATGCTAGAAAGCGTCCTTAAGTTTATGAGTAATTGCTTGCCTGTTTACTTAGTACAGTGTGTCTGACTCACGCAGAGAAGAGTTGTGTGTTTATTTTTGTTTATTCAAATAATGGCCCTTAATTTCACCTAGAACAATTATCATCATGTCATGCACACATTAATTAATTAGGACCTTATTGACATTCACTGTTAAAAGCACTGAAGAAATTAATTGACTTGTAGAAAAGAAAGTGCCAACTAATGTTAAATGTTATTTACTGTTTTTATGCCTTAATACCCTGGGGTCGTAATTTTGCAGCCAATGGTTAATGGAATTTATTTGTTTTGTCAGCTTGAAGTTTATATATAAGTCTAAAAAAACAAAACAAATTGAGTTTCAAGACAACGGAACATAATATTGCTTAAGATAAAATAAAAAATTAAATATTTTAGGGTTAAGTGCATCTATCAACAAAATATAACTATTTTTTGTCAGTGCTCATATCCAGCCAGTATCCTTTTACGTAAGACAAAAAGAACCACAAGGCGACCAATAAAGTAATAAATGCATTTTGAATAATAATCTGAATAGCAAACTAAAGTTTACAGTATATATATTGTTTTTTTTTTTTTACATGAAAATTGTCATTATATTATATAAATATAAAATGTTTCTATTTTGATATTTTATATAAATATAAAATATAAACTATATGAATTACACAGGATGTATAGGCGATGGAAACATTACATGGAATACATGCAACAATCTTTTCATCTTTTCATTTAGTTTTGACACACTTCTGGTTTAGGTCCATGATTCTATCCAAATACAGATACAAAAGCAGATAATTTTGTCATTACACCAGGATGACACTGGATGACAGAGAGAGAAAGAGAACAGATAGATGTTCATCTTTTTTTTCTAGATGTGTATACAGTATATTATTTTTAAATTTCAGAATGAGATACAGAAGAACATTATGCCAGATAGCAGTTGACTAGAACAATGCTCATAAGTGTTGCTTCCCACTTTGGAATGAGTGGGAAGTGTTAAATCATGTGCCACTGCAATAATAATACACTGCTAGAACCGAATTGGCCAGTGACTCTAACAAGTATAGTATGTAAACCTCAAGACAGATTCGGTTGCAATGCCCTTGGACTGAACCCAAACAGATTTTCCATGCAGTCAGGATCTTAAAAGCTAAATTCATGCACATGTAATCACAGCATCTGTTAAAGACCATTTGAGGAAAAAATCAATTGAACACATACACATACTGTTTAGCTAAACATCTGCTGATCATGTCTTTGTTGTAGTACCCATGTCATTATACACATTTGTGTCCTCATATACCATATATACCAGTACACACACACACACACACAAACACACACACGTGCACAAACACACATCCCTTCACAGTCCAAACCATCTGTCTGCACATCTGGGACTGAGACCACCTATCCAATTGGCCACCACAAAATTGTCAAAAAACCAACAGTTTAATGTTAGATTTGTACCATGTCAGTAGGACAACCCATCTGTGTATTTATTTATTTATTTTTATTTATTTTTTTTAACCAGAGGATTTGATTTGCGAAAAACCCTTAATACAAGCACACTGAACGTAGACATCATACATAATTTTCCAATCATGTCATATTCATCATAAATACGCAGGATGAAGGTCTTAAAGGGTTAGTTCACCCAAAAATTAAAATTAGCCCACAAATTACTCACCCTCAAGTCATCCTAGGTGTATATGACTTTCTTCTTTCAGACGAATCCAGTCGGAGTTATATAAAAAAAATTGCCTTTGATCTTTCAAGCTGTTTAATGCCACTCAGCGGGTGTTGCATGCATCAGTTCAAAAGAAGTTAAATAAAAAGCACCCATCCATTAAAAAAAAGTGTCTCACACGGCTCCGGGGGGTGAACAAAGGGCTCCTGTAGCGAATCGATAGTTTTTGTAAGAAAAATATCCATTTTCGTTTTTGGGTGAGCTAACCCTTTAACACCATTTTAACCTGTTATCTCAAAAATTCATAAACAGATATACTTAAAAATACAGCATATACACACACACAAACAAAAACTGGCCTGTTATTATCAGGGATTATTATAGGAACAAGGATGGGAAATTCTTTTTACATACTGGGCAGATTAACAATGACCTGCTTTACATGACAATTGCAATAACATTTTATTTCCAGCCAGATTATTGGATTAAATGCAGGATCCCACTTAGGCCATGCACAATGCTTTGAGAACCCCTGACCTGAAAAAGGCTTTAGCTCTCCTGAACACCAATGTGAAACCATCACAGTCCAAAACTTTCTGATGCATACTGCAAACATTGGCAAGAGCTGGTTAAAAATCAATAGTTTCAATCTAATTTGATCAGATCTGGTAAATATAATAAAACATAATCAGTAGACGGGGGCAAAACTGACTTTATGAATGAATCTTGAATCTTTCTGAACTGATTCGTTCAAAAACACTGAATCAATTATATGTGGAAAAAGGAGTGCGTTTTATTTCACTTTTAGACACACACTCATGAACTTATCTAAGCACTTACCATTGGGGGAATCCTCGCCGCCGTTTTGAAGTGCGTTCCACTTTCTCAAGTGGACAAGGGAAGATTATGGACTGACACTCGACCCTTTGATTTTGACAGAGGGAGTGAGTCTACTGATATGTACACTTTAGGTACATTCTAAAAAATGCTGGGTTGTTTCAACCCAACTTTCGGTCAAATATGGACTAACCCAACCGTTGGGTTAAATTTTTTATTTAAATTTTTGGCTAATCAGAATTGTGTGACAGCAACTGTATCATTTTAGCAGGATAACAAATATTACATGTGGATTAATATCAGTTGCTGAGAGCCAAACACTACGGCAATTATGTTCAGTAATTATAAGTTACATGGAATTTCTGTGCTTATGATTTGACTTACTAGTCATATGGAGCGCAGCGTCCTGGAGATGTAGTATTAAGAAATGGAGAGTGTCCTTTAATTTCCTAAAAATCAATTGAAGCAACCCTGGTTGGGACATCAAAGGCAGCAAAGCGCTAAGCCCATTTCACACTCCCAAAAAATTGCACACTGGTATAGGATCCATTATAATAATGTAACTGTCAATGGAGTATGCAGGATGGTATAGTTATGGGATCTACCAACTGGGGTCCAGTTGTCATCTATCATCATACGGTACTGGAACGATACGAGGGTGAGTAAATGATTACAATACTATCCCTTTTTTATTATTATTATTATTTTAAAACTTGTTCAAATATCTTTAAAAAATAGTTTACTCAAAATGAAAATATGCTGAAAATTACACACCCTCAGGCCAGTGTTTCTTCTTCAGAACAGATTTGGAGTCCAAACAGGTACAGATCACCCAAAAATTAAAAATTGATGAAAATTTACTCATCAGGCTATCCTGAGATCCAGAGTTTGTTTCTTCATCGGAAAGGGATTGGAGAAATGTAGCATTACATCACTTATTTGCTCACCAATGAATCCTCTGCAGTGAATGGGTGCCGTCAGAATGAGAGTCCAAACAGCTGATAAAAACATCACAATAATCCACAAGTAATCGACTCCAATCAATTAAACGGTTAGTTCACCCAAAAATTCCTCACCCTCATGTCGTTCTAAACCCGCAAGACCTCTGTTCGTCTTCGGAACACAAATTAAGATATTTTTTATTAATTTTGAAAGCTCTCTGACCCTCCCATAGACAGCAATGTAGAGGAGGAGGCGATTTGTTGAATAAAGTCATTATTTTTGTTTTCTTTGCGTACAAAAAGTATTCTCGTAGCTTCGTAAAATTACGGTTGAACCCCTTATGTCACATGGATTATTTTACCTATCTCCTTGCTACATTTCTGGGCCTTGATCATGGTAATTACATTGCTGTCTATGGGAGGGTCAGAGAGCTGTCAGAATGCATCAAAAATATCTTAATTTGTGTTCCGAAGACGAACGGAGGTCTTACGGGTTTAGAACGACATGAGGGTGAGTAATTAATGACAGAATTTTCATTTTTGGGTGAACTATCCCTTTAACATCTTGTGACGTGAAAAGCTGAAGGATTGTAAGAAACTAATCCATCATTAAGGAATTTGTCGTTTCTGGCCAAAATACAAGTCATTTATCCATTGAAAAAAAAAATGGTACTTGATCTGTGACATTTTTCTCCTAATTCAGATGAGAAAATATTTCCTCTAAGGAAAGCAATATTGGAGGAGGTTATGTATTTTAGCCGGAAGCAACGGATTGAAGTTTGAAAAAAGAAAAAAAATGGATTACTTGTGGCTTATTGTGATATTTTTATCAGCTGTTTGGACTCATTCTGATGGCACTTCAGATGATCCATTGGTGAGCAAGTGATGTAATGCTGCATTTCTCCAAATCTGTATCGATGAAGAAATAAACTCTGGATCTCAGAATGGCCCATGATGAGTTAATTTTCATAAAGTTTTCATTTTTGGGTGATCTGTAAGTTTAACTCCTGACTGTCAGTCAAGTAATGAACGAAAAAGGTTGAACATTGCATTGTGGTATACAGTATTTCAGTCTGTGTGCTTTGTTTAATACTCGCTGACAAATGTAGTAGGCTGTTCAGATTTTCCACTGCTACAGAAAAATCTGCATACTGTGCACACTATACATACTGCAGAAATGGTAAGATGATTTTCTGAACATAGAAACAAGTGTTTGCTGAAAAACACATGCTGGATAAAATCTTGAGATAACTATACATATGCAGTCTGTTCTTACAACAGATCAACCTTCAGCATGATTGGAGTTTTGATCGAGAGAAAAAAAAGGAATTAAATAGTTAGATGTATTTCCATTTTCTCACATAGGGAGGGAACAGCAAATATACTTGATTGGATTCGAGTCATTTTGTAATTCCTGTTTGATTTAGGATGGCCTTAATTAGATCCAAGCTCGTTTGTATGATAATGAGCACTGCTATATGAACACTGATTTCAGCCACTAAGAGTGACCACGATCATTAAACATCAAACAAGGTTTTATATTTCCATATTCCAATAGGTTATAAAGCAAATGCAATACCCTTTGGTGTTATAATGGCTTGCTGTCCGGCCTTAAATGTGCTGTACGTGATGTTAACCATTTCACTAACTTCATATCAGGAAACCCTTGCCAAATGACTGACAGGCTGAGAGTTCAAAATGACTGACAGAACTTCTGATAAGCAATACAATGCTAAACAATAGATTCTTCTGTGCTGTTTACAGAGCCTAGGGCTGTTACAGTGACAGGTCTGATATCTCATGACACCTATTTTAGTGATATCTGTCAGGTTGTAGATGTAAAAAAAAAAAAACACTTCCAGCGCATTTAAATAGAAGAACAGCAGAGCTTCATTTTGCTACACTTCTGGAAGCTGATTTTTTTTATTTCTTAATTACTATTATTATTTTAAAGAAGGGAGAGCTATCCATATTTGTTGTATTCACCTATCAAAGAATATGGTTTAGCTGGCTAGAATCAGTGTTGCCAAGTCAGCGGTTTTCCTGCAGAATTTAACACTGTTGCCGCGGGTTGTTTTTCATGTCCGCGGGTTGAAGCGATTCCAATAACATGACATGTATCCCCTGGAATGCTAATTTTAGCAGGGGAACCCCACCAAAAAACGTGTATTTTACCCCCCGGAACGCGATTTTTAACTGGGGACCCCCTCAAAACGATTGGGACAGTTTTGGGCTATAGTTTTGATTAACGATTGGGTGGATTTTCTTGTGAAAACCTGGCAACCCTGTCTAGAACTCACATCGCCAGAAGGGGATTTCGAGTTGTACCTGTTTATGATTCCTGGCAGAATTTTCTCTCACAACCAAAACCCGACATCACAGTGCATGTGTGGCACCGGAGGGGGCAAGAAAGGTGACACATATCCTCTGACTGGCCTCAACTAATCTGATCCAGAAAGGGCTAAAAGCATTCACTCACTCTTTCTACCTGCCAGCTGGTACGGTTGAGAGTGAGAATGTTAAGGAAACACAGAGAGCATCCAACTGTTAATCCAATCCCGCAAAGAGAATTTCTCAACTCCAGAGTCCAGTTCATGCCCTGTGGTGACACACTTACACCCAATAATTACTTTCATCCTGCAAAGTCATTTTTCACAATGTGCAGTTAATCTGTTAAAACGGGCAGAACCGTGTTAGATGATAGCAGTACCAGTGAACAACAACATGTTATATTATTTTTGACGGGCACTCGTACATGTTGCTTGAAGGCCTGGGATATCAATATCTATGGTAATATTTCATTAGTTTGTAGCAGATCAGCACTTTATAATTCCATTGTGTTGAATTTGCCATGTTTTTAAAGGAACAGTTCCCTCAAAAATGAAAATTTGCTGAAAATGTACACACCCTCAGGCCATTCAAGATGTAGATGAGTTTGTTGAGTTTGTTTCTTCATCTGAACAGATTTGGAGAAATTTAGCATTGCATCACTTACTAACCAGTGGGTCCTCTGCAGTGAATGGGTGCCGTCAGAATGAGAGTCCAAACATCTCAGAAAAACATCACAATAATCCACAAGCAATCAACACCACTCCAGTCCATCAATTAACATCTTGTGAAGTACTGTTTGTAAGAAACAAATCCATCATTTTAACTGTAAACCATAGCTTCTGGCCAAAGTACGAGTCAATAATAACACTTCCTTCAGTGAAAAAGTCCATCCCCTGTTGTCCTCTCACTTCAGAATGCACTGATATAGTTGTGTAGAACTGTTCTGGACTGTCTTTACTCATAAACAGTTCTTGGCATGTGTGTATTTCTCTCCTGATTCAGACGAGATGATTTTTTTGCTGGAGAAACCAATATTATGGATATAGGGCTCGTATTGTATTTTTGAATTAAAAAACTTGGTTTGAAGTTTAAAGTAAAAACTTCTTGATGGATTTGCTTATTACAAACGCGCAGCTTTTCGCTTCTCAAGAGGTTAATTGATTGTGTTATTGTGGACAATGGATTGTTTTTTGTTTGTTGCTGTTTGGATTCTCATTCTGACGGCACCCATCCACTGCAGAGGACCCACTGGTGAGTAAGTGATGCAATGCAACATTTTCCCAAATCTGTTCTGATGAAGAAACGATGATGACTCATATTGTTGAAAGATTTTCACATATTTTCTAACAAAATGTTGAGCCCACAGAATTTTTGTACTGCGGAGTCACAAAAAATGCACTTGAAGTTGTTTGCTATTATTAATAATAATAATAATCGTCACATTTACAGGTGCTGTAGCTGAGACGATTGAGCTGATTTTAGCACATTGCTGTGTGGTTGCTGTGTTTTTAGTATAAGTTTATTGGACTTTTTCCCCCACCGGTTGTGTCATCTGTCAGGGGGGAAAAAAAGTAATCTCTTAGAATATTTATAGTACCTTTTCTCAATGGGACAATTTGATGTCATTCATGTTCATAGCACAAAAAAATGTGGGATAACATGCTCAGGAGTTTAATACTAATAGGTAGGGGTTTGTTACTGTGAATATGAGTAATAATAATAGTGATGCTTGCAACACTACTAATAATTAATAAATAAATAAAATAAAAGATGTTTAAATCAAAATAAAAACATACATATGACAGGCATTTTTGTAACCTTATTTGTCATCATAACCTAAGGTATAGTGAACATGATGACTCTTGACATTTATAGTTATCTAGTACACAACGATCTTGTGTAATCATAGCACCGAGTAGTCTAAGTAGACTAAAATTAAACATAATGCGATTGAAATGGGGCTTTTGACTCTATTGGCATGACATAAAGAACTTGAGTGCTTTATGCCAGGGGGACCATGCGGCTCTAAGTAAAGTATGAGCCTGTAGGGCTTTCAGTTTTATAAAGTATTCTCTTGTTAACACTCTTCTTCAAAGAGCTACCCTTCTGACAATTATAATGAGTTCCCAGCGACTTTATAATGTATGTTAAAAACAGATGCAAAGGTGTACAGCTCTCAGTAATCTCTTAATCGGATTAATGCAATTTTGCCTGTATGTTTTACTAATTTTTTATGCATTCTCTCTCGCTCTCTCTCTCTCTCTGAAGTTAGCGAGCCAGTGCGATATGCAGCAAACTTTAACAGGTTTAATAGGACTAAATGCCTTGATCTCATTAGCATAATTGAGGTTTCTGAAAGGAATTCAAGGATTGTGGCTTGCAGCTCAGGTGCTGTAGGAAAAAATTCATGAACCATAAACATGGTAATTTGACAAGCCCCTGGAAATACATATTCTCATGCAAAATGTCCTGCAACAATGTTTATCGCAATTATGTGCTACAGTAAAGAGAGGAAACAGGAATAAGCAGAAATTGCTTTTGCTGTTTGCAAGCTGCTTTGTTGCTTGTGTCATTAAATTGAAGGAAAAACACAGAAGTGGTACACAGGGAAAGCATAAAATAAGTGGATGAACTACATAAATGAACAATATGCTTGCAGGAATACAAAGGGCCCAATTCACTTAACATTACACCACGAGTATTTTTGTAAAATGTAATTAAAGCAAATTAAATAAATAAATAAATTTGCTAAATTTACACTCTAAAACTGCATGTGCAAATAAACAATGCTATCAGCAGACACCGTTCCCCCTAGTGAGCACAACAGATCTTTCCAATCTCATGTGCACCACACACACAGTAATAAATCAGTATTTCTGCCATCTTGTAGGTTTCCACCTTGCCTGTTTAAAGTTTTAACAGCCTTTTATTTTCTTCAGAAGTAGCACAGCACTATACATCTAAATTTATACTCTCAACCAAAATGTTTTATTGTTCTGATGGGTCTCGAGATGCAGTAAAAACCATTCTTGAAAACATTTCAAACTGCTCCAATGTTATCAGAGTGTCACAGGACACTGGATTCGGTCTTTTCATTGCTGTGTGTATGTGTGCATGTCTCCTCTATCTCTTTGTAAAAGCAAACGGTCTGTGTGTGTTCACCGATAAGGCAGCTTCTTTAGTTCTGCATCCAAATGTTCCATTCTGGCTCTGGTCTGACACCCCATGCATGTCTATTTCCGCCACGTGCAGTCAATTAGGCAACAAAAGCGCTATGCCTTTACCCTGCAGCTGCTAGATGTGGCACTAGTAAAAATCTGCACATCCATTATGGCCCTCTTTGCATGAAGATGTTTTCTTTCCCTTTGAATGTACATCAAGGAATATATATGGAAAAATAATTAATTTCCCAGAATCCCAATTTTTTACAATTACATTTCAGAAAATGTCTGATCCTGCACGCTAAAAAATAAATAAATAAATACAAATTTAATAAAATCAATCAATCAATCAATCTGTAAAAATAGGGCACAAAGTACTGTATTAATATGAAGGAATTTTCCATATGGATTTTTTTTTTTTTTTTTTACAGGTGTTTTATGTGTATTTTGAATTTTGCACATAATTGCATTGTGTTTTAGGGTTAACAGAATTGTCTGTAAAATTAATGAATAATGTCCTGGCAGAAAAGTACCAGTACATTTTCCATTTTTTTTATTGATTCATTTTATAAGTAAATTATTTTTTCTTTTATAAATATTTATTTATTGGTTTTATTTATTTTATTATTATTATTATATAATTTTTTTACATTGTATAATTCCAATTCAAATTCCAACTTTTGATTGAAAGGGAGGCAATATTTTTGGTTTTGAATTTTGCGCAAAACTGTTTTCTATACATAACATATAAAAACTGGGGATGTCATCTGACACTGTCGAGAAATTTCCAGCATGCGTTCAGGGTGTTTTTCCACCCAAGATGAAATGTCAGGTAATCAGCAGCATGTGTACTTCCCAACAGGGTGTCTGGAATGATTTGGATCATTACAGGTGAGACCTGGAATTCAACTTGGCTTTAGTTTCCCAGTAAAAAATGAGAGAGTGAGAGAAACATCTGGCTTTTTCTTTTTCTGTCAAAGAGAGTGCTCATTTGGCTGTTTGACTCCACACCTGAAAATATCAAGGCTTAAATGTCGGAGGAAAAGCGAGAATCGAGAGAGATGGATAAATATCTTTTGCACTGCTGCTGGAAAGTGGAGTAATGACAGTAGTCAGACCTTCAGAAAGGTACAGTTCTACACACTGCAATTTCAGGAGAGTAAAAAATAAATAAAGATACTCTTAGAATCCGAATGTGAAGTTTCAAAAATGCAACAGATTTTTACTGAATTTAATTACAGATCCACACTATTACACTCTTATTGCGTACATCAACATATTGTACTGCAAATTGTTAAATAATGTTAGATATGTTAAATATTTTATTATATATTTTAATTATATTGCATATTATTGTAAAATATTTTTAAATATTTTATTTATACACAGTATACTTTTTAATTTAATGGAATAATAACTCAAGAGATCTTCTTGAAATCGGAGTACAGAATGAGAGAAGACTGATGTTTGTAACCACATGGGAAATGTTTTGTAAGCCTGCAGCTCATATGTCAGTCTGAGTCCTGTTGTTACAGGTGTTTTATTCAAGGTTGAGCATGAGATGATGGAAGATCGTGCACAGGGACATCAAACTCTGTCCAGCAGCACACACAGAGGTTCAGGGTACAGTGAAATGCTCACAGGGTCTGCCACCTCAGCTCTCTAGAGATGCAGCACAAGGCTGTGCTCTGTCTTAGACAGATCAAATGCATCTTCAGGCTTTCAAGTCCTTTTACACACGCACACACACACACACACACACACACACACACACACACACACACACACACACATCTCATGTCTTCACTGACTGATGATTGCAAAATGGACACTCAATTATACTGTCATATCTCACTTACAGTAAGCTCTTCATGTGCTTAAGAGCTCCTGAGTTATTCTGTGTAGTACGATAAACTCTTGAGGAAACTGAAAGAGCAATCTAAGTATCTTGAAAAGTTATGATACTTGCAGTAATTCTAGTTTAATATTTAGCAGTTCTTGACTTTTTAACCCTTGTGCTGTGCTGAAAATCCTTCACCTACTTTGGTGTTCCTGGGAAAAATGACCGGCCTTTTAAAAATTGCTTGTAAATCTCTCATTATGCTGTATTGTCACCAAAACTTGGATTCAATCTTCTTGTCAACGTTTTCTTTCAATTAGCTCAGGTTTTGTATTTCTTTTTGGAACCGATTGATCGTAGGCATCATGGATCTGAACTTATGCACCTCAGTTTTTGAGTGAATATTGCCAAAATAAATTAAAATAAATAATTTTTTAATAAACATTAAAATAATGTTTTTTTTACTCAAAAACTGATGCGCATGAGATCAGATCAGTAAGGTCTATGATCAGGCAGTTCCAAAAATGAAATACAAAATCTGCGCTAACTGAAAGAAAAGTTGATCAAAAAAGACTGAATCCAATTTTTGGTGGTAATGTAAGAAATTTATAAGCAATTTTTTGTAGGCCGGTCATTTTTGAATGGGAACACCACAAGTGTAGCAAGGTGGCGGAAAATGCCAAAAAAAAAAGTACAAAAATTATAATTTTTTAGGAAGTTGTTACACCATGTGTAATCAAAGAGACATGAATAATAACTGTAACTTCATGCGTAATGCATGAGCTACAAAAACACAGAAATGATGTGTTGTTACTCAAAGTGATTTTCTGCTAGAATCTTCACTTTCTTTGTCATACTGTAATGCTTTGTAACGGATTTGTACACATACACGCTCATTTGTGATTAATTCCAAGACTGTGTGCCATGATTAGAGGGTTGCTCTAAGGCCTCGTCCACATTTAACTAACATTAACACAGATTAATAAATGTATTGTTCCATGTTCGTTTGTATACAAAGTTTATGTGCATAGTCCAAGTCTTTTTCTCCGTTTTTAGTGTATCTCTGTGGCAGAATTACAGCGCCACATACTGGTCTGGCATGTATACTACATCATTTTGTGTCGGTTTCGTGGTTTCGTGTGGACACAGATATTTCTTGAGACGAAAAAAAGATCGGATAGGGAAAGCTCTGGCTTCGTGTGGATGTAGCCTAAATCAACCTCATCCAGTCCCTCACTTCTGTCTTGTCCAATGGAATCACAGGACTCGTTCTCTAATTAACTCTGGGTTAATTGCCTCCAAGGACACACGGCTTGCTGTTATGTACTCTGCATGAAATGCTGAGGATATTTTGCCATGGAGATGTTGGTCATTGGTTGTGATTTTGCTTTGATGGCAGCAGTCGCTCGTTTGGAATTAATTACTAACAAGAGGCTTTGTAATTACACAGAAATGTAAATGATGATCGCCACAGCACCATGATGTTAGGGAGGCTCTAATGTGTGTAACAGTAGACACCACATCAGTCAGGAAGAATTTATTGGAGCTTAAAATATGTTAACATGTTCCTTTGAATGGAGAAGGAGGGTGTTGACAGAATGCTGTGTTATCATTCAGGCTCCTGGCATAAATATTGTGCAATCACACTTTTAAAGGGATAATTCACCCCCCAAAAAATTATCATCATTTACTCAGCCTCATGCTGTTCTAAACCCATAAGACTTTTGTTCATTTTTGAAACTCAATGATATTTTTAATGTTAACTGAGAGATTTCTATCCCTCTACTGAAAGTCAGTTCAACCAAAACGAAATCCATATAAATCAAGCAGTTTAATCCAAGTTTTCTGAAGAGACACGATCGAGACATATGATGAACAGATTTAATGACTTTTATTCAAATATAAATATTGATCAGTGCACATATGCCATACTTTAAATAATGATCAAATAAAATATCTTCCTATGTGTTTCAAAGATTAACAAACTCCTAAGGGTTTGGAATGATTTGCGGATGAGTAAATGCTAACAATTTTAATTTTTGAAAGAACTATCCCTTTAATGATGTTGTTTTTGCTAAAGGATATTTTTGCTTTTATTTCTATAGATCTCAAATATATCTGAACTCTTGTAATATTTATTATGGATTTTTGAAGGTCATGTTGAAGAAGATCTGAAAATTATTTAGGTGTTAGAAATTCCATGGAATTTCCATGGTATGAGCAAAAAAAAGAAAACGTTTCAGTTATTAAGTGTATATTTTAATGTACTAAATAAAATATTAAACACAATTTTTAGATGGAAATGTTGGCTCAATTAAATCAATTTTAAAAGATTACAAGCTTTTTTAGTCACAATGTTATAATTTTTTTTATTTTGGTTTAGTTTGTTTATTTAGTGGATTTTGACAAACAAACAAAAAAGTCAAAGAAAAAAAAGAAGGAATTATGGAAAAACTTTTTTTATGAAAAAAAAAAAGCTGTTGTGTTTTTTAAAGATATAAGTTGCTACGGTAACACTTTAGAATAGGGAACACTTATTCACTATTAACTACAACTATTCCCTCAATAAATTCCTAATTTGCTGCTTATTAATAGTTAGTAAGGTAGTTGTTAAGTTTAGGTATTGGGTAGGATTAGGGATGTAGAATAAGGTCATGTAGAATAAGGCATTGATATGTGCTTAGTTACTAATAAATGGCTAATATTCTAGTAATATGCATGCTAATAAGCAACTAGTTAAGAGACCCTAAAATAAAGTGTTACCGTTGCTAACATTACAGCTGTTATCCAACTCCTCAAGATTGTAAATTGACATCTTCATAGCAGGTTTTTTGTTTTGTTTTTGTATTCGTATTAGTTGAGCAGATGTGCATTAGTGACCTGGTGTGAGAGATTCTTTCTACACAGTTTCTAACTTTATAGTTCGAGTGGCCTGTTGTAATCTGCAACAGTATTTACGGATTGGGCTATTGTGAATGGTTTTAGGTTATGTTGACAATGGGCACGTTGCCACGTTCATGACGGAGACATGGTAGTTTTACTATGCATGTCTTCCACTCTGTTCTACGGTTTATTTTTCCATAGGATCAAAGAAAAGATCGAAATGGCCTGAATATTGAGTCTGACTCCATCCATTAACGTTAGTTACTAGTGGCCACTCACTTTTGCCCAGGCCCGACCAAAAATAAAATTCTGCCTACGCCACTGGTTTGTAAATTTCTCTTTGGACACTGATCAATGTTATTTTGGGCTGGGTGTGTTGGGTGCTGATAAACAGACAGCAGAGCATGGAGTGCTGTGTCGTAACCTCTCATTACCCTCTTCTGACATCTAACATTCATTTACTGACATCCTCAAAGAACTTCATCCTGATAACCAAACACAACTAATGAGCCTGCAGAGCATCAAAGCTAATGTCTCCTCCTTGATCAGCTTGCTCTTGTCTCTTTATTTCTTTGTCTTGATCCCTCATGCACCCCGTTTCTCTGTGTGTGTCTGTCAGCTAATGCTGGAGGATAAACGGGACTTCCATTCCAACAGCTGCCTCTGTTAAAAATGAGAATGGATCTTTAAACTGTATGATGGAACTGCAAAGAGACTGTAATATACTGAGCATTATGATTTCTCTCTTTTTTTCTATTTTTTACACAGTGTATTCATGTATGTACTTTAGTGCTGGTTAGTCACCACAGTGTGAAGACATTAATAAGGAATGAATCAAGAAAGTAAGAATTTTATATTATAAAAACTGCTTCATTTTGGCTACAAGCACGCTTTCAGTTATATCTGTTAAAGTGAACGTGCTTGAGAGACATGCTAAATAAATTAAGAACGATACAAACGCTAATTAAAATAGCGTTCCATCTCCTCACGTGTTTGCAACTTGACAAGAGAAAGGCTATTTGGGCTCACACTTCTGTTAGCAACTGTTTAGTGATAAAGGGGCAGGTGTTTTTATCCTCAGTTTCTTTGCTAAAGAAGAAAGTCAGTTGAAGACAAGGCACTATTATTTACATCTCAGAAGATTTCATTCTTAAGTGTATACAGCTCATAAGAATCATTTTAATGAGATTTAATATGTGGCAACATGCAGCATTATTCAGAACATAACAGAAAATTGCTTTTATTTTTATTTTTTATTTAAATTACAATTCTTAAAAATTAAAAAAAAAATTAATATTACCCATACATGTTGTATATTACAGTTTTATATGACAGTTTTTATCTTTAATTTGTGCCTTATTTGTGTTGAGGCCAGATTAATTTAAATTCAAACTCATTAATTTTAAAAAGGAGACAACTTTTAAATTTGACAGAGTAAGGCAAAGCAATACAGATCATATTATTGATGGTGCACAAGGCTTAATGTGATTCAACCATGTAAGGCATGTTCCCGCATCGACATCTTTGTTTCTATCAATCAGATTTTAGTGTTAGGTTTAGAATTAGGATTAGAGTTTAGTTTTAGGGGCTTGAACAACATGAACATCATATATTTCTGATAGTAAATCTAAATGATGGATGCAGGACTATGGATGTGTGTTTCATGTGTACTGGTCCGTTTCTGCAGGCAGAAGATTAAATGCCTATGTGAGTTAGTATGTATGGACATAAATGATTTTAAAAAGAGGGCAGTGAACATTGATGTAAAACTACCTATGTGTACTGTAGGGTATCAGACCGAATCAGACAATTTAAGATTTGATAAAGCTCAAGTTGCTCCAGGGGTTTGCCCCTGTAATAAATTCATGGCGTTCTTCTGTGGTGACATTGTGTGAAAGTTGTTGAAAGGTATTGCATCAGTCCTAGTACACCTCCTATCTACAGTATATACTGTACTGTATAGGAAACCGAGGCTCATTGGAAATGAGTGACTCTGCCAGCAATTCTGCAAAAACATAACTATGCACACCATTCACTGCATAGGTCCTTTTCTATGCAATTATAGTGAAATAACTGAACATAAATATAGGAGCCTGATAAAAATACTCATTTTAGATAAAAATTTCAGATGGCAATTAGGGTGTGTTCACCCTTGTCATGTTTGGTTCGATTGAAACTAACTCCTGTGCGATTGCTCTGTTAGTGCGGTTCTTTTGAGTAAGGGTGTATTCACACCTGTCTTGTTTGGTTCAATTGAATTGAACTCAAGTTTGTTTCCCCCCTTGGTGTGGATCTTTTGGGCAGGTGTGAATACAGCAATCGCACTTGGGTGTGGGC
>NW_015547662.1:1702991-1703166 GCF_001515605.1 Sinocyclocheilus anshuiensis | reverse complement strand
TTTACACTTGCAAAAAGGGTACTGTGAAAGCGAACCACACCAAACAAAAAAAATCAACATTGTATTTGGTCCGGATCAAAGCAAGTGAACTAGCAGACATTCCTGGTGTGAATACACCCTAAGTGTGAACGCTGCGGGTAGGGGACCTGCACGCACCAAACAAGCAGACCGAGAT
>NW_015547662.1:1680705-1702563 GCF_001515605.1 Sinocyclocheilus anshuiensis | reverse complement strand
AGCGAAAACCTGAATATGCGCTGCATCTGCTGCCTACTTATACTCACGCTGTGATCAGCAGCAGCTGGATGCAATAAGCGCATGCCAATGTGCATTGGCTCGTTTAGTTTACACTCGAAGTAGATTGGTCTCTCTAAGCGAGATCCCAATTCGTCGGTCATCCGACGTGACGTCTCCGTTCCCTCCTTCAGGGAATGAGGGTTACCATACGTAACCAAGGCGGTTTGCTGTCAAAAATGCCAGTGTGAACGCTAAGTGGACCAGGACCAAATGTATCTTTTTTTTGTTTTTGGTTCAGACCAAACGAACCAAGAGAGCCGAACTATAAGTGTGAAGGCACCCTTAGAGGCTTTTGCCTCTGAACTCTTCATATATGTATATGTGAACTAATGAAAACTAATACATTTTGAGGTTTGCATCATAACATAACCAGCTGCATATGGCTTTTCTAATACAGTAAACTTGCTCTGTAGGGCATCTGGTACAAATGCATTTTTTTCTTTTTGTTAACACTATCAGTTAGGTTTAGGGTAGGGTTTAGTGTAGAGGGTACGGTATTTTCAAACACAATAGAGCGTTACCCTTTTGGCGCCAATCACAGACATTTCTGAACTGCAATGACATGTATAACAACCAATAAAATAAAACGTTGCCACAGCCATATTTACATTTTGGAGCAAACTGAACATACTATATTCATAAGTTAATTTCGGCGTTATCTGGAAAAAATGCCCCAAAACGCCAGAGGGTTAAACCTGCATCTGTAATGGAGAAAAAAAAAATATATATATATATATCACTTATAGTGCCTCTTGTGGATATGTCACCTGAAAAGTACCTAGAGCAACATATTTCAGGTTTTGCAGAAATGTAGTCATATTTCCAGTGAGCCTGGGATGCGTATATAACAATATGTGACATTACCAGGTAAAGATTAAAGTTAAAGACATAAAGCTATTATATGACTTTGAATATAGTGCACTATTTCACTGAAAAAAAATATATATATAGCTTATTTTCATTCAGAAATTGCAAGTAAATCTAACAATTACAACAAAAAAAAAACTGAAATAAACCATTGAATTTAACATGACATTTTGAAGTGGAGAGACTGAAATAGTATTTTCTTGTAAAATATAATCCAATAATCTTTATTTACAACTTTGAAAAATCATTTTTTACATTGTTGTATGGATTAGTTGAAGCTTGAAAGCTCCCTAGGCATCACTATACATATATATATGGGAACATTTTTCCATCTCTTGGTCCCGAATTGGTGTCTAATTATCGCATCATAATGAGAAGTTAAAATAACTTTGTTCATTCCTGGCCAAGAACCAATAAGACGACGCAAGTCTCTCCATAACCAACTGCCTTTGTGACTTCTGGATTGTTCCCGCTGTCCACTCTTTTGCCTCTACACTGCAAGGCAAGCCACATATTACTGAACCAGTGTGTGCCTGATTAAAATATATATATACATGTATATATATATATAATTTTTATTTTTTTTCCTCAGAATTATAAGATATAAACTTGCAATTATGACTTTTTTGTAAGAATTGTGAGTTTATATCTTGCAATTCTGACTTTATAACTAGCAGTTGCAAGCTTATATCTCGCAATTCTGAGAAAAAAGTCAGAATTGCAATATATAAACTTGAAATTGCGAGAAAAAAGTCAGAACTGCGAGTTCATATCTCTCCATTCTGATTTCAGAACTCGCAATTGTGAGTTTGTCTCACAATTCTGAGAATTGAAGTCAGAATTGCAAAATAAAGTCGCAATTACTTTTATTTTATTTATTAATTTTATTCAGTGGCGGAAACTGGTTTCCATACATACAGGTTTATAAAAACCACAAGGGTACAAAAATGATTTTATGTTTTTGGTTAACTGTTTTTATAAAATCGGTTGGAGCTTATATTTTACTGCAATCAGTCCTGCAAATGCTTATCACATGTAGGCTATTTAGGTCTGCTGCAACTTTCGCCTGAAGGCTTCTTCCTCTGACAGCTCTCTAAGAGGCTTCCAACAGGTTAAATACTGTACAACACTGCTAGCAGGGAGATCACCATGGTGTGCATCACAGCGTCTGTGGCAAAGTCTTTTGTGGATGAGGTGTCAGTGTACAGTCAGCTCCGTTCAAATAGAGGGTTGAAAATTTAAAGTGACACCGTGTTGATGGAACAAATGGACTTGCAAATGTGAAAAATTAATTTTGTTGTGCCAGGCTGACAAGCAGTCATGAAACAGATCGTGTTAGGATGTTTTAACAGAGCAGAGAGTTGTATAAATAGTTTAGGCTGCAAGCATAACCTCTCTTTTCAGGGAAAATTATTTCTGAGATGAAAAATCACTAGCGCATTGACACGATTTGCATTTCTTGTGACTAACTGGTCTGGGCGGTACAGTTAACTAATGAGAAAAAGACATTTAAATTGGATGAATTTCTCAAAGTTTGCAAAGAAAACTGCAATGTTGCTAGATGATTTCTTACCCACACATTGGTTTAAATGAGGAAATGACCCATTTCTTCAGAAAATTGCACTACAGTTTAATTGGCCTGGTTTACAGCTCTTTAAATCTGACTTGAATTTGATGAATATTTGTTTAGAAAAATCTTCATATCATATAGGAATAGTTTACCCAAAAATGAAAATTCTGTACTCACTTATCATCATGGTGTTTTAAACCAGTATGCTGTAATTTTTGTCTGGAACATATATTTTTCATACAACCAGAATTCATAGTGAACTCAAGCTCCAAAAAGCATAATACAGCTCTCAAAGGCACCTTAAAACTAATCCATATGACTTGCTTACTATATAACAAGTCTCCTGAAGTTATATAGTATGAAATACTGACAGATAAAATTGGAAGAAGTAGAAACTACTTTAGATCTGCAAGAACATTGTTTTATATTGGATGTTTTTAATATTTAAAACTGCTGTTACCATAGCATCTGCTATAATATATTATTTATTCATATTTAGAATTAGTTTTGATGTGTATTTTTTCAGGTTTAATTTTAGTTGTAGTCATTTTGCACTTTTGTCAATTATTTTATGTCATGTCTAGCATTTTTTTGTATCCCTAACACAAACATTTACATAATATTTACACACTTTTTACATAATTTGGCACAATATAAATACTCTGTTTACAGTGGATATTAACCTTGTTATTTCTTCAAGTTCTTCACTGACACTGTGGTCACATTAACCAAGCAGACAAACAAACAAACAAACAAATCAATAAAGTGATATTTGATAAGCAATATATACCTCTTTTACTGTAATGTTGCTACTATCAGGCCTGAAGTTATGAAGAAAAAAAATTAAAGACTTTTATTAATAGAACATTACTCAGTTGTCCCTTTTAAAACTGAACCCATGTGAGATCCAGGCCAGTAACAGAAAGGCATCAGATATAGAGAGCATGAAACTGTCGTTCGCTTATGTCCTCACTTATGAATTATTCTGACTGCTCTTCACTCTTCATGGTCATAAAATATTAGCCAACTCAGACATGATCTGTGTCAGACTTTTATGAGGCATTACGATTGCCTGTATTTATTATTACTCTGTCAAACACAGGGAGTTATATCATTCTGTAGAGCATAATTTGATATTGGTTTATTGACATTAAATGCCTACATTTTCTGATGACACAACTACAAACTACAAGAGCTGTTTATTGATAGGGAACTCCACAGGGATGTATTATTTATCTGTCAACTGTCAAGAAGCCAGTTGTGCTGCTGATTGTTTATTTTAGCCTATTCATCACAATCTTTCACTGCTGAGTCATTTTGATTTATTGACTGGCTTGGCAATTCATTGTTAAATTTATTATTAGCTTTTTTTTGTTTGTTTGTTTTTCCTTTGGGATTATTTATTTATTTATTTATTTATTTATTTGTTTGTTTGTTCATTTGTTCGTTTATTTATTTATTTTGGACAGACAATAGAGATATAATGCGGTTTTCTTGTGAAGAGTAATAATGAATGGATCAGGGCATTAAATTAAATCTCTATCTCCCATATGAGATATATGACATACTAACTGATATCAATTTGTTCCTTTTTAATCTGATGATTTTTATTTTATTTTAACCCCAAGAAGACTAGTGACATGAAGCTAATAAGAAATGAAAAAAAAATAAAAAAAACTTCAAGACATCACATAGCAGCAACGCAAAATCCTTTTTTTTTTTTTTTCCCTTTCTGGCAGTTTTAGGTCAAGAAGGGGTAAAAGCAACTGAAAACTCTCAATTCTTTTCTAACTGACGTCTTATTCTCCACTAAACATTTTTTTCTCTCTTAGTGCACAATTGTCTCTGCTCTTAGGAGAAGAGAGTGACTCTGTCCTTTTGGAGCACCTCTGTTTGTCAAAAGACCTTGAAAGAGCAAACAAAAACAGCAACAGATCGATTCTGACCTCTGCTGTCAGCCACTTTCGACCCTTTTTTTTATGACAACGTGAGAGTAAAATATTTGCTAAATCTGCTAAAAAATACCCACCAAAAATGCAGATAAAGTGACTAGGATTCATCAAGCGCAGTGAAGAAGTGCTGTCTCAGTGGGAAATGCTAACGATCTGGGGTTAGCATCCCGCTAAGTGCTAATTATTACAGATAAGGAGAAACTGCAGTGCCTACCAAGGGTCTAATTCATTATTCATAGTTTTTAGTTACAATGTTGGAGGTTCATATACCAGGAAGTCTGTGAGAATAAAATATCACCTGTTGGTTATGTTTCTTTGCATTTATTAGTTTGACTTCACTGATTTTGGGGGCGTTTTCTGCAGAATGGATTTAAATATGTTGTGTCCAATAGATTTTTTTGAGCTGGTGCTTATAGGTGGTGTATATTTATTTTGGTTTATTTATTGCAATTATTGTATGTGTATGTTAATATTTTTGTATTTTGGAGTATTTATGTTTCATGTGAGTGGTCTGACGGGTTTAATAACATTTTTATCTTATATACTTTACCTTAACTTAACTTAAATGGAGCAAAGTAATATGCTGTTATTAACTAAAAGATTAATTAGATTACTAAAATATTTAATAAACAATATTTCATAAATATTAAAAAAAAACAAATAAAAAACATTTAAATATATATATAAAATATATAAAAAATAATTCATGAATGATGGTTGCTCCAATTTGCTGGAAGTCTGTGGACCTGTTTGCAGAGTAAGTCCTCCTGTGTTTATTGTCTGTCAGGCTCTCTTACCTACTGTGCACTACGATGTAACTTTTCACTGCCCGGTTTGACATTAAAACATATTTATTTCAAACAGTCTTCAGCAAGAATGCCATTAGCAGCAAGAGACGGAGAGAGAGGAGTGTTAACAGGACAGTTCCTTTGAGACCTTTGCTGATGCAACACCCTTTGTCAAAAATAAAATGTCTGTGCCAACCATATAGTATAATTTGACAATTCAGTCTTAGTTTCTGATAGTTTACCTGAACTGCATGCACTTTATATTTGTTGGTATATCATATACTGTAAAGTCAAGGTTTGGTAGCATATGAAGCAAAAAGGCTTGTTAGCCATTCAGAAGAAGTGGTATGTTGTCATTAAGTATTGTTTTTGTTTACTTTAAGCAACATATAAAATGAAAGGATTGCATAATGCAGGCTGCATGTGTCAGTCAAGCAGCAGTCATTGAAATAAATGTATTTTGCATTGCTGTATCACAACACAAACAAATATAAGTCATCCCCAGTATGTATCACATCCCAAACAACTATCTATATCTCTTAAAATAGTTTTTTTTGTCTCCATTAAATCATATGTCTTAATCAGAATGATTTAAGTAAAATACACTAAACATTTTTTTCTCTCTTAGTGCACAATTGTCTCTGCTCTTAGGAGAAGAGAGTGACTCTGTCCTTTTGGAGCACCTCTGTTTGTCAAAAGACCTTGAAAGAGCAAACAAAAACAGCAACAGATCGATTCTGACCTCTGCTGTCAGCCACTTTCGACCCTTTTTTTTATGACAACGTGAGAGTAAAATATTTGCTAAATCTGCTAAAAAATACCCACCAAAAATGCAGATAAAGTGACTAGGATTCATCAAGCGCAGTGAAGAAGTGCTGTCTCAGTGGGAAATGCTAACGATCTGGGGTTAGCATCCCGCTAAGTGCTAATTATTACAGATAAGGAGAAACTGCAGTGCCTACCAAGGGTCTAATTCATTATTCATAGTTTTTAGTTACAATGTTGGAGGTTCATATACCAGGAAGTCTGTGAGAATAAAATATCACCTGTTGGTTATGTTTCTTTGCATTTATTAGTTTGACTTCACTGATTTTGGGGGCGTTTTCTGCAGAATGGATTTAAATATGTTGTGTCCAATAGATTTTTTTGAGCTGGTGCTTATAGGTGGTGTATATTTATTTTGGTTTATTTATTGCAATTATTGTATGTGTATGTTAATATTTTTGTATTTTGGAGTATTTATGTTTCATGTGAGTGGTCTGACGGGTTTAATAACATTTTTATCTTATATACTTTACCTTAACTTAACTTAAATGGAGCAAAGTAATATGCTGTTATTAACTAAAAGATTAATTAGATTACTAAAATATTTAATAAACAATATTTCATAAATATTAAAAAAAAACAAATAAAAAACATTTAAATATATATATAAAATATATAAAAAATAATTCATGAATGATGGTTGCTCCAATTTGCTGGAAGTCTGTGGACCTGTTTGCAGAGTAAGTGCAGATTCTGTGCCTCCTGTGTTTATTGTCTGTCAGGCTCTCTTACCTACTGTGCACTACGATGTAACTTTTCACTGCCCGGTTTGACATTAAAACATATTTATTTCAAACAGTCTTCAGCAAGAATGCCATTAGCAGCAAGAGACGGAGAGAGAGGAGTGTTAACAGGACAGTTCCTTTGAGACCTTTGCTGATGCAACACCCTTTGTCAAAAATAAAATGTCTGTGCCAACCATATAGTATAATTTGACAATTCAGTCTTAGTTTCTGATAGTTTACCTGAACTGCATGCACTTTATATTTGTTGGTATATCATATACTGTAAAGTCAAGGTTTGGTAGCATATGAAGCAAAAAGGCTTGTTAGCCATTCAGAAGAAGTGGTATGTTGTCATTAAGTATTGTTTTTGTTTACTTTAAGCAACATATAAAATGAAAGGATTGCATAATGCAGGCTGCATGTGTCAGTCAAGCAGCAGTCATTGAAATAAATGTATTTTGCATTGCTGTATCACAACACAAACAAATATAAGTCATCCCCAGTATGTATCACATCCCAAACAACTATCTATATCTCTTAAAATAGTTTTTTTTGTCTCCATTAAATCATATGTCTTAATCAGAATGATTTAAGTAAAATAAACATTTAGCAGAGAGAAAAGATATCAGAAGGCTGAAGGAATTCATAGACCAATTTTGCTATGGCTTCATTATCCCTTTCATTTATTAATCTCTGAATAAGCAATTTTTGAAAATGTTTGCTTTCATACTTAAAAAGATTTGAAGTGTGCACTTCATTAAAGCAGTCAGGCATGCTGTGTAATACTGATAAAGTATTTGCGAATTCTTTATGTTGGTTTTTATGTATTTTGTCCATTTACAAAGGTAAACTTTTTTATCTCAAGTAAAACAGAGCACTAGTCATGAAAAAGAAAATTGTTGGTGCTCAGCTGTCTTAAACAATAAGAAGTGTCTTTAAACACTTTAAAGAGTTCTGAATATGCACAAGACTTATCTTTCTCTTTTATATATATGTTATAAGACTTGAATTGCATTCTGTATCAATTTTGTACCAGATGCAGTATGTAGTATATTTTATAGTCCTATATAAAAAAAATTAAACAGCAAAATAAACTGTTAAATGTAAAGACAATCAGTCCACTTTTACAGTTGCCTTGTGCATTTTATAGGTGCACGTTACTGAACTTATGTTAATTCAAATTAGAATACAAATCATTTGAACTGTGAGTCTGTTCATCTTGAAATATTTATGTACATGCACAATTCTCTAGTGTTACAATTTGCCTCAGCAGAAGTCGAAATGATATGTGAGTAATGGTGTGTGACACTTCAGTATGACAAATTCATTTCTTTTCATTTATTAACAGATGCAGTGAAGTTGCATGTCAGAAAAACAAAATCAAAGCGACTGCATTGTAGCGCTTAATTAACTCAAGCATCTTTTACACATGTAGCTGCAGGCATAAACGCTGACTGTGTAACGTTTCTTGTTTGTTTACAGTATGGTGGTCAATCATGACCTGCCACCAGTAGTTTACTTACATCTCAACTGATGTATGGTGTGAAAAAAAATGGAGAGTATTTCTTTATTTTGTCTCTGCTTGGCTTAAGCTGACATCTACTTAAAGTAACATTTTAGCATGTGCACTGTGTACAAAAATAATGACTTTGATTTGTGCATTATTTCACTTTTTACTTTTCACTATCCAGTCAATTTCCGATAGATGCAACCTAGTCTAAGCCTCAGACTTCTCAGACCCACAGATCGTTGGGTGAACAACTGATGCATAAGGCACACAAAATATGAAACATTTCAGGAGTTTTGAAGTCGTCATCTGCTTGGTTGAATTCTACAGGACTTCCAGGAGACGTGTGGGTCACGTTCTTTAACGGTTCACTTGGAAACCAAGCCATCAAGATGCCAAATCCCCTTGTGGAAGGAGAAAGCCATCGTGTTTACAACTGTGACAATGAGCGCCTATCACGATCAACTAAATGCTGGATTGTCAAAAGCATGTGAAGTTCACAACATAGTTAGTTTTTAGTTTTATGGAGAGTTTTTAGTACATTTATAGATAAAAAAAAAAAAGTGTGTGTCATGTCATTGAACCATATAGGAAGGTTAGGTGTTACATACACAGCTGTGTCACAACAACAATATTGTATGTACTAAAGTGTCTATATTTTCAATAAACCAGAGTTTGAGCTGCCATTGCAGAACTTGTTGTTCCACTTGAGATTTCATGTTCACACAAATGTGTGGTAAAGTTGTTGTCTGTTCAGTAACAGTTCTCAGAATAAGTTGTTTGGGATCACTTGCGTCACAGTAGGAGAACGTCTTCTACTGTACATCAGGGTGTATTGAGAAGTAAAGGATGGTGATTAGTAATTCAACCAGAGGGGGAAGTGAGATGCTGGATTACAGTTTGAGGAGCCACCAAAGAAGCCATTTATATCCCGTTGCGCTCTGCTCTGCTCAGCCGGCCAATTACCACGCTATGAAAAGATGTATCTCCGGTTCTCCAGCAAGCATGGAAACGTTCTTTTGCTTTTCATCTTCATGATCGATGGAGCTTGAGTCCATGTAATGTATCGTGCAACATGGGTTTAATTTTCTCTGTTCTGCTTTGGTTGAGATTTGAGGGTGGGTTATGGCTGAATAGTTGCGTAATGAATGAGTGCGCAATGGTGGATGACTCGTGTGCCACCTGATGTCTGCTTTTATTTTGCTGTCAACTTTAACATATAGTTAATTTAAAAGTGGACATACTTTTTATTATGTACGCATTACTGAAGTGACCGATTTTCCCAAATGGCTGGCTCAAGACTGGTTTAAAGATATTCCTTGCACAAATTGACCTTTAAATAAATAACATTTCAGATCATAACCAAGCTAAATCTTCTGGAGTGACATTATTCCTTCTTAGAGAGGTATTTTAATGGTCTTATTCCCTGCTGAATAACTGCCACATTACAGCCAAGCCTCTGATCTTTAGAGTCCAGTCTGTCTCACAGCAGAATATCTGCATGTTGTAATATTAAATCAAGCGTAAGCGTTAGTTCTGGCGCTGCTCTCCCTGCTCTCATCCGTGCTAGGCTGCATGGATGCGCAGGGAGTTCTTGCCCAGAACGGAACCATACCGCCAATCCAAACTGTATGCTAATTGTCAATCATCTTTGACGATAGTGGTCCTGACAGAATTAAATGTTCTTTTTTAATATCAAATTGAGAAGATGTGGGAGGAGATGTCATGTAATTTTACTGCCCCTGTCACAGACCTATGATCCTCAGTCCCTCTGAAGACTAAACCTGCCATTGATATATGGTGTCCAGTCACCTCAAAACCAGATAAGCATCTCTGATCACCAGCACATTGGACTCCACTTAAGCATTTGGTAGACTGTATGTCTGGCTCCGTCGTCCTTAGAGAGTCATTACTTTGTCTCAAGTTGACAATAATTAATATTATTAAAGGAGAGATGAACTGATCTGGTGGAATTCTTAAGTTCTCTTTTTGTCTCCCTCAGCATTGATCTGAAATATGGAGTCATCATCTTTCTGTGTGTGAGAGGGTGGAGGTAGATGTACATATGTATAGATGTACAGTATATGTAGATATATTTATAGCCAACTACACCACCTTGGAAATTTCACCCAAGAAAATAAAACTGTGCTACATCCCTAATTTAAATAAGAATAGAAAATCAACTATAAATCCCAATATTTATTTATATTTAACTACTCAGTATATTTTAATAAAAGTTTTAAACACATTGTAGTTAATTATTAATTCTATATACAGTATATATTTTTATCTTTCTCCTTGCGAAGCGGACGCTTTATCTCTGTGGCACGGCGGAGTTCTATTTCATGATGTGCTGCACCATCCTGCACGGATTTCTGTCCAGGAGTTTCTGTCCAGTGCAATGTGTTCCCAATTGCTCGAAGTAATATGGAATTTCTTCAAAATGGCCTTGATATTGTCCTTACAACGTTTCTTTTGTCCACCAATTGCTCGACTATCTACCTTTAGCTGAGAGTACATGATCTATATGTATGTATATACAGTGCCCACTAATATTGGCGCCTTTTGTAAATATGAGCAAAGGTGGCTGTGAAAATAAATCTGCATTGTTAATCTTTTTGATCTTTCATTCAAAAAATTCAAAAAATTCTAACCTTTCATTTAAATAAAACAATGGAAAGTGGGGGGGAAATCTCATTATGAAATAAATGTTTTTCTCTAGTTCACATTGGCCACAATTATTGGCACCCAATTATTGCAACGTCCTTTTCCCAAGATAACACCTCTGAGTTTTCTTTTATAATTCCTGATGAGTTTGGAGAACATCTAACAAGACATCAGAGACCATTCCTTCATACAGAATCTCTCCAGATCCTTCAGATTCCCAGCTCCACGTTGGTGCTTCTTCTCCTCAGTTCACCCCACTCATTTTCTAGGGTTCAGGTCAGAGAACTGGGACGGCCATGGCAGAAGCTTAATTTTGTGCTCAGTGACACATTTTTGTGTTGATTTTGATGTTTGTTTTGGATCATTGTCCTGATGGAAGATCCAACCATGGCCCATTATAAGATTTCTAACAGAGATAGTCAGGTTTAGATTTTTATCTGTTTGTCCATGATGCCATGTATCTGAACAAGATGTTCAGGACCTCCGGCAGATAAAATAGGCCCACAACATTAAATGTATATGCAACATTATACGTATAATCTAGTGGAACAGGAAGTCATGGCTGGACAATTTAATTCTCCTAGTAACCTTGGTGTGCTAAAAAAATATATAAATATGAATGGCAATATATTTCAGAGATATTTTACTCATAAGAATTTCTAGAGGTGCCAATAATTGTGGCCAGCATGCATTGGAGAAAAACATGTATTTCATAATGTGAGTTTCCCCCCACTTTCAATTGTTTTACTTCAATGAAAGGTTCGAATTTTTGTGAATTTTTGAACATTGAACATTGACAACCATGTCTCTTCCAAGACCAAGGCATACTGAAATTCAAAGAAAACAAACAAATAAAATAAAACAAAAAAAAATAGCTTAGGAGTAAGTTCATTGTTCACAGTAAGTTCACAGTAATTTTTCATTGATGTTACAACTATCCCCGAGTCTTGTAGCCATGAACTAGCTCACCTTACAGCTAACAGCCAAAACAATGGCACTAACAACTTGCATGAAGAATGTCTACACAGACACACAATAAACATAATTTAACTTTGAAGAGTTTAACTACAAAACAAGGACTGCCATCACAAAAAAATATGAAGTATAAAAAGTTACTTTCTGACCTCAAAAGTAGTTCTTCCTCCTCTAAAATCTGCTGTGTCTGCTACAGGGCTCTACTTCCTCACATGTGGAATAAGGACTAAACTGAGAATGTGTGAAGTGGATTAGGTGATTTGTAACGTGTTCCTTATTTGAAAAATTGGGTAACACTTTACTTGAAGGGGTGTGCATAAGACTGACATGACACCTTCATAATCATGACATGACACATGTCATGAATATGAAGGAGGTTTTATGCATGTTTATGACAACTGTCATTAAGTGTCATTCGCTCAGTTGTCATTTTTTATGAAAATATGACATTATTTGACCTAACCCAAACCTAACCCTACCCCTACCCTTACCCCTAACCATAGCCCATAACAAAGACATCTCAAACAATGTCATCTTTGCATTAAAAATTACATAACTGAGCGAATGACACTTAATGACAGTTGTCATAAACATGCATAAAAAATATATATATATATATATATATATATATACACTGTATATACTGTATATATATATATATATATATATATATATATATATATATTTAAAGGCTCATGTGGCACTGAAGACCAGAGTAATGACACTGAAAATTCAGCTTTGCCATTACAGGAATAAATTACATTTTAAAATATATTAAATTAGAAAGTAGTTATGTTAAACTATAATACTATGTTACAAAAATGCTATTTTTACCTGTGTTTTTATCAAATAAAAGCCGATTGGTATATCTGCCAATGCACATGTGGTGTGCTTCCATGGCCAATGCGATCAGCTTTTTAATTACATGTTATAATTGTTTGGATGCACCTGGTTACCTTTTTGATGCAGTGTTTACTTTTAGTGAGGCTTGTACTTGTAATGATGTTTCCGCCTTTTTCTGCATTCTCACATGAAATACTCTGTCAGCAGTGAAGATTCACAATGATGGAACACAAAAAGAGCTAAGTTGTCCCAGTCATGTGAACAATGACTCCCACAGGAGTCCTAGTTTTCTCAGGAAGTGACTCAACTTGGCAGATGGATGTTCCATGACTATCCTGCTTGCCTGACACTTCCACAACATACCTGCACATCAGCACACTCCAGCAAACATCTGAGCCACTTATCCCGGGCCTTTGGGATTAACCAGATCCACACTTCATACCTTAACCATATTTGCACTATAAACTTTCCCTTGGGGGAAAATCTGGATCTTTTGTTTATGCATCATTCATCTGCCAGAATGCATGTAAAGATGCTGTTCCGCGGCTTCAGTTTGTATAATATAATTCCAGTCTGTCAGTCACACTCTAGAGCAATTACTAGAACAGCAAATGACAGGGCTATAAATCACCCTCAAGCCAAAGTTCAGGCACTAACACAGAACAAGTATAGTGTTGTGTGTATAAAGCCAATAGTGACATGGCAGACTGGGGGCCTGAGAGAAAATACTCAGTAAACACAATATACAGTACTATAGCATAGCATTAAAAATAAACAGAAACATCTTCATTTATTACTAATATCAATTAGATAATAGTTTTAATAATTTTGTTTTTGTTTTTACCCCCAGGAGACTGCTAAAGGCACAATTTATATATTATTAATATATATATGCATCAGCATGGCTGTGATTAGGCCGCAGGCCGAGTGCCAGAGGCAATCACAGCCACTGATATAGAGCCGGTATCGCTCGAGTACGAGAGTGATATTGCGTTTATACAACAGTTCGACGGAACATGTGTGTAATTAAACAAGAAACAACGGAGTGCCTAATAAAACCCTCTTTTGTGCGGAACTACTTCCTTCCGCCACGGATTCAAAGCTCAAGTTGACAGTTAAACATACGTCACTTTTAGAATTCGTATCAAGGGCATGTGCTGCTTCAGTTAGGTTATTAGTGAGAAATAATGAGGTTATAAGAGAGAAACAATGCGGCAAGACGTGCATCCAAATGAGAGAGAGAGAGACCGCAAAGCTAGACGTTTCTTCTTATATTAACTAATGTACTCTACAATTAGCTCAGTGAATAATTAAAAAAAAACCTAGACCCGGCTAGAACAAGCGGAGTGATACAAAATTGTGAAAGGGCGTTCCTGTAGCGATACCAGTACAATATCTCACGGTTCTCAACCAATCAGATTTGAGAACCAGAACGAACTGTTGTATAAACATATATATAGCAATAGTTCAAAATGTAATTATCTGATCTCAATAATTATCTGGATCTCATTCAAATAGATTCGCACACAGTTTTTCATCCTTGTAAGTGTATTGGGTAGATATGTGGGGGCGTGTTAGAACGAGCCGTTTTAGGTAGGTTTAGGTAGCTTAACTTTTATAAAGAATATCTCTTTGGATTTGAGACTTTAGTCTTTGCAACTTTACAGATCTTCTTTATGCACCAAGAGCTTGTAACACTCCAAAGAGAAAGGAAAAATTGAAATCGCATCATATGACCCCTTTAAAAAGTAGCACATTTCATGATTGCATGAAGTCATTTCTTGTGAAAGTAATGCATTAATTTTTTTCTTACCAACAGCTGGAATAAAAGAGCAAAAAATTAATAAATCAATAAATAAAAAGTTGTATAAAAATGCAATAAAACTTAAACTTATTTCAATTAGTTGCCAAGGCAACATTTCTAATTTCCTTTAGTTTAAGTTGAATAAACTTTTTTTTAATGAAGAAAAAAAAAAAAACATGGCGAGCTCTCACTTATAGTTGATGATGTGTCATTTGTTCATGAGTTTCATTCCTCTGCATTGCTTTGTTCTCTGCTGGCTGTAGGTAATGGATTTTACTCCCTAAACAATTAGTCATGTCATTTTCCCATTTATATGATCTGTAGAGAGCCGCAAGCTGGAATATTTCTCTGCGTTATTGATCTGAAAACATTATGAGTTCCATTTCATATCACATGTCTAATAACCATGCAAATGATGGAAAACAATGGTGACTACAGTGAAACTGTGCGTAAGCAGAAAGTAAGTGATGCTGCAACATAACTGCAACAACAGGCTTGCATTTTGCTTCCACACTGACAACCTTTTTGCTGCATAAGACCAGTCATACACCACTAAGAGTGGAGATAAGTGTTGAAAATATGTGCAAGGAAAGAATCCCTGTGTTTAAATGTCAGTTATATCCTCCACAAAGACTATGTTACTACAGACAAAACATAGTTTTTCAATGGTTCCACCAGTAACTCACACATACCCATCCTGCAAGAACTCCAGCCACTTTCAGATGTGACCTGGGTAAAGATCAAAGCATAAAAACAAACCTTCACAGAACACATCACTGAAATCCTGCGACTGCTCAGACAGGGCCATTGCTGTAATAACAAAGAAGATTAGCAATAACAATGGAAAATCAGGAACATCAGCCTTGAAATATCTGAAAAATTCTGGAGGACAAACACAACATCAAAGTACATTTCAAACCTAACGACATACAACAGCAGATGTGTCTATACCCATAGCAGCATTAAAACAAGTACAAAATATCACTTTTTATCTTTCAAGTGCAATATATTGCCCTCACCAGTGAAGTGGGGTGAGAGCAGAGATAGTTGTAGCATTTTTTTGTGTTTTGTTCAATTATTCTGAAAATATTAGCTTAAAAAAAAAAATGTTTTTAAAAATATCTTTGATATTTCAGTTACATGTTTTAATTAATGTAATCAAGTCGGATACAGTTAAACTAGAAGTATGTAAAGGTCAATGTTAAATTCATAATAATTGAAACATTAAAATGCTCCGTGTGTGTGTGTGTGTGTGTATTTTAAGAACTAAATTAAAAGTAATTACTTATAATAACATTCTGACATCTCTGTAGTAGCAGTGTTTCTCCAACTCACGCTTGCACATGTGAATGTGATTCACAGCATCAGGGAAGTGACTCCCTCAGCGACCATGATTCACACGTTCACTGAGGTGACTCCCACAGCAATTTGTAAACTACATGATGCTTCAGTTTGTGACAGGTATTCTTCCCATGATCCCACAATCGATGAATCCGATTGGATGAGTGGTGAAACATCTTCAAATAATAATAATTACAATTCAGAAATGAATGATTTTTATCTGCTTTTCTAAACTTGCAAAATACACGTTTACACTTGTTAAAATTAAATGATATATCATTGTCTTGTACTTTTGTATTCCACATGCAATCATATTATTTAAAGGGACAGTTCACCCAAAAATGAAAATGTGCTGTTTATTTACTCACCCTCAGGCCATCCATAATGTAGGTGACTTTTTTTCTTCAGTAAAACAATAAAGAAGATTTTTTTAGCAGAAACTGTGCTCCTTGGTGATTCATAAAATGCAAGCAGCTACTGTCACTTTGAGAGTCAAAATAATTAATACAAAATTAATACCTGTGGCTCCTGACAATATATTGAGGTCTTATGAAGTGAAATGACTGGTCTGTGAAAGAAACTGAACATTATTTACAACATTATTACCTGTAATCCAGAGCCAGGCAAGCGGTCCAGAGTGATATCCAGTTCCATTCTTTTCAACTAATTGAACCACTTCACCAAATTGGACTTAACTTCAGAACAAAAGACATTTTATATATGTTCATTTGTCCTGAAGGGAGGATGTCAAAGCAGGAGTGGAGGGGTTGGGTTTGATCTAAATATATACTGCAATTGCCCTTTTTTCCATAAAATATGAGAACAAGTCTTGCAAAGTATTCTGTTGCAGGCCAGTGATCTCATTTGCTTCCTTAGTTATATGTGTTATTTTGTCTTTCTGTTTCAATGTTAAGTTACCATACCACAAATCAATATTGTATGATCAAATGCTTTCATTGATCTATAGACTCTGACGATGATCAGGGTCTTCCTATCAATATTAAAATTCCTTAATTGCTGGAGTAAACCAGGCGTTGTCTTGCATTCTTATGTATGTGTTCCACATTGTCCTGAAACATGAAATTGTCATTTGTGCCCAAATATTTGTACCTTTAATAGTAATTTGTTTATATAAAACATCAACAATTTAGCAATTCATTTTATATGCTTTAGATATTTAAAACATCCACGTTTCACATCTTTATTGGTGCTTTGATAATAATATTTAATCAGTTATTTGAACCAGAAACAAACTTACAGGTAATAATATTGTAAATAATGTTATTTTTTTTGCACAGACCGATTGTTGTGCTTCATAAGACCTCAATATATTGTCGGGAGCTACGGTTATTAATTTTGTGTTGCCTGATTTTTGTTTTTTGACTCTGAAAGTGATGGTAGCTGTTGACTTGCACTAAGGACCACGGTTTCAGCTAAAAATCTTCTTTATTTTTAACTAAAGAAAAAAGTCACCTACTTCATGGGTGGCCTGAGGGTAAGTAAATTAACAGCACATTTTCATTTGTGGGTGAACTATCCCTTTAACAAGGTAGAGTACTCGCGAGCAAATATTTAAGAATTGTGTAAATCGGTTCATTTAAATTAACTAGTTCAAAAAGATAGAATTTGCTGTTTTAAAGTAGCTTCCCCAACACTAAAGTCATATATCTAAATATATGCAAATGCTACTTGAAATAAAATATATCTTTTGTGCATCTTACTTTCAAACCTTTGACTTGAATGTGAGTAAATGATAATAGTGTTTAATTTTTAGGTGAATTACCCTTTTAACTTATAATCATAAGACAATTAACATGTTTTTCATTGTATTATTCAGCACTCCCACATGTGGATCCTAATTAGATGTGCAAATAAATATAGTCAGAATTGAACAACAGTGAAGTCGGCAGCAACCAACAATTAAAAGGATTCAGAAGGCCGTGAGACCTATTTGACTAATTAATTGTCCAATTGACTCACACAAGTGAGTGCTGTGTACAGAGTTAAAGGCTCTAATTAAAATCTGGAGCTTATAACGAAGTGATTTAGCGAAGGATGTTGATTTAGGGGAAGCAGATTAAGAGAATCACTTGAGAATGAGGTCGCTTTTTAAGGTATCATCCCCATTGACGTAAAAACAAAAAATTTCAGTTTAAGTGTTCAACGAGATTGCTGATGGGGCCTCATTCACAAAACACAAGTAAAATTTTTTCTTTGTAAATCAGTCGTAAAGCCATTCTTTGTTAAATTAGCGCAATAATTCAATGCCATTATTTACGTAATGGATTTATCAACAGTTTATACACAAAATCCATCTGCTTATGTTTCAATAATAAGTTTATATTATTAGCGCACACAAAAATGAATTTGTTTTCTATTACTATAGAAAATAGATCAGAATTGGGACGGCTATTGCAGATTCTTTTTGGGTTCTTCTACTTCAGATTTGCTATATTTGACAAATTCAGTGTCCTCTATGTATTTGAAGTAATATTTATTACTTGTAAATATGTATTGTATATGTATAGAATAACAATATATTATAATACATGTAATATACTTGATCTTGATTTGGGGAGTGTTCTCAAATATTGATTAAATATTAATATGCGATAAATGGTGATTTGAATAAATAATCACCATGTAGCGAATCAGCTCATGGGGAAATATGAATGATTAATCATAAACTGTGCATTGTGTCTCTTCCTATAAAAAGGTAGTGATTTTCCCTACTCACATTCCTGTGGGTCATAAAACCAGTGATATCAGCATTAGTTTCCATGGGGACCAGGGGGGGCCTGGTGTCGTTGCAGACATCCTAGGGTGTTACGCATTTCGGGGGAAAGGTCCATAGGTCCTCATATGGCTTGTTAACTGAGGGGTGTTACAGAGTATTTGTTAAATATAGCTAACAAAATATATATTGTGTGTTTGATTGGTCCAGACGTTACACCATGTCATGTAATTCAGTCAATTAAACATTTAAATCAATTGACAGCTATAATATTGCACAATCTTCTTTGTGTCTGTACTCACGGGGGCTGGATTGAACCTTGTAAAGTCAAATACATGAGCAGCCCTGGAATTAAACTGTTCCAGCTTTGTTCTTCTTCTGCCAGTCTCTTTTTCTCTCTTTGATGTACTATCCTGCAGCACCAAAACTGACAGACAACTGCTTGATGGTAAAACTGGAATTTTTTTTTTTTACCTCATTCTCAATCAAATGTTGCACCTTCTCTCAGTCCTGGCAGTTTTTCTGTTTTTTTTTTTGCTTCAAAGCCATTTCAGTGCATGAATGTTATTCAAACTGAATGAAACACCAGAAATTTAAACTTGAATGTAATCTCGCCTTACTTTATTAAGTGAGTCACAGTTGTTTGCCTCACAGTCATGAACAGCACACAGTTTGCCTCACACAGAACGAGCCATTTTTTACAGATTAGTTTCATTAAATGGCCTTTTCAACTGGGGAAGAATTTATTCAAATTACAATTACAGGGATCATTGCTGAAAATGTACTCACCCTCCGGCCATCCAAGATGTAGATGAGTTTGTTTATTCATCAGAACAGATTTGGAGAATTTTAACATTGCATCACTCAATTAATCACTCAACATCAGTTAACATTTTGTGAAGTGAAAAGCTGCGTGTTTGTAATCAAGACTTTAAACCACCGCTTCTGGCCAAAATACCAATCTGTAATCCATAATAACGTTTCCTCCAGTTAAAAAAGTTCATCTCCTGTTGTCCTCTCAAAATCTACAAACATATTTGTTTAAACCTGTTTTGGACTATTTTTACTTGCAAACAGTGCTTGATCTGTGCTTATTTCTCTCCTGGTTCAGACGAGACAACTTTTCCACCAGAGACTTTTTACTTCCATATTTTATCCAGATGTAACAGTTTGAAGTTTAATACAAACACTGCTTTTCACTTCAAAAGACGTTAACTGATGGACTGGAGTGGTGTGGATTACTTGTGGATTACTGTGAAGTTTTTATCAGCTGTTTGGACTCTCATTCTGACGGCACCCATTCACTGCATAGGATCCATTGGTGAGCAAGTGAAGCACTCTAAGTCTGTTGCAATGAAGAAACAAATTCATCTACATCTAGCATGGCCTGTGTCAGACTCTGTTCCATGTTTTGTGTATGTCCTGCTCCCCATGTGCCTTCCCATGCCCTTATTTGGTTAGTTTCCTGTTCCTCCCCTGATTAGTTAAGTTCATTTGCTCCCAGGTGCGTCTCGTCATCCCCTCCTCCTGTGTGTGTAACAAGTGTTCCCAGTCCCTAGTTCTCTGTCCGCTGTTAAACGTCTTCCTGAGTTCGTCTCCCTTATGTCAGACTCTGTTCCATGTTTTGTGTGTGTCCTGCTCCCCATGTGCCTTCCCATGCCCTTATTTGGTTAGTTTCCTGTTCCTCCCCTGATTAGTTAAGTTCATTTGTCCCAGGTGTTTCCCTTGATGTTTCATTGCTCCTAGGTGCGTCTCGTCATCCCCTCCTCCTGTGTGTATAAAAAGTGTTCCCAGTCCCAAGTTCTCTGTCCGCTGTTAAACGTCTTCCTGAGTTCGTCTCCCTTGGTTCCTGAAAATAAAGTCTTGGTAAAGTATTCTCCAGCGTCTCCTCGTTCCTCGTGTGTGTGTGCACCGTGACAGCCTGAGGGTGAGAATTTTCAACAAATTTTCACTTTTGGGTGAACTATTCTTTTATTTTATTTTAAACAATCAAGGTCAAATTTATTTCTCATAGCCTTATGAGCCCTTTACACAAGTATTATTATTTCTTAAAGCAAATTAATAATTTAGGACTACATGGAAACATAAATGATTTAGTAGTAGAATGATAAAATTGAACTCATTTTTAAATGTAAAATAAAATTAGAGTGGGTCAGGGCTAATGTAAGGCCAGCATCACTGCCAGCTAAAATCCCTGAAGGCCGAGCGGTGGAGTGGAGCCCAACATCACATGTTGAGGAAAAAGATAATTACAACCTCTCAAAATAGAAAACCCTTCATTTTCATTTTTGACTTGGGGAGACCACACACCGATGGAGAGCGAAAAGGAGGAGACAGAAGAAAAAAAAAAATGGTTTCAGACAGCACATGTCCTCACAGGGCAATTTTCTTGTCAGGACCGAACCATTCAGCGAAACATTTAGATGATATCCTAACTGCATCATGTCATTCATTATGCAGTTGGTGTTTAAATAAAATTTATTTTTAGAGTAAAATGAAACTACTACAAAGTCTAGCATAGACTGCTTTCCTGGTATAAATAATGGTTACTCTTTTAGTGTTTAAGCTTGTCTTACTTTTTTTACCTGTTTTTAAAAGAAATTATCAACTTTACAAAATCATACTTAAGGACGAAGTATGTAATTTCTTGGATGTTAACATGCTTCTCCTGTTCTGGTTTAATGTACAGAGAAAATTATATTTACCCCCATTCATTTGAATTAATTTTATAACATGGAGAAAACAGAACAGGTACATTTTCAATCTGGTTTCGTTCGTGCGTGCGTGCGTGCGTGCTGTGCTCCCTATTCTAAAGTGGTACCATTATAATAAACACAGTGAAATGCATTTTTTTTTTTTGCCGTGTGTAATATAATTAATCTTATGTGTATTCCAACGTTACATTAATACAGCGCTTATCTTTACAAAAATATTAACATACAATAGGTGAAACATGAACATCATTTTAATAGTAGTATAATTCAAAATGTCAATGAAGAAATTTTTATCCTCATTCATTTGAATTTATTTTATAACATGGAGAAGAGAGCAAAGATAAATTTAACACTCTACCGCACACATTATGGTAGACCTATAGAAAAAAATATTTGAATCTTTTTCTTTTCTAAGAATGGCTTAACTTGAAGTGCTGTAAAAAAAAAAAACATTTGGAAAAAAATATTATTTTAAGGTACTTTATG
>NW_015547662.1:1677978-1680610 GCF_001515605.1 Sinocyclocheilus anshuiensis | reverse complement strand
AAAAAAAAACTGCATGTCATGTGACTTATCAAAGCACATCATTGGCTAAACTAAGGTCTTCTCTTTCCAACAAAAAAAACGAGAATGTTCTCTTAAAGAGACAGTGGCAAGGAAATGAACACAGAGTATGTTGCCATATGGCTACACCATGCGGTAGAGGGTTAAGCTATAGCTGAGAATGGGAGTTGTCTCCATAATATCAGTGTATGAATATGGAAGAGTATGAATATGCCGTCTGTGTGTAATCATTATTTCCATGTGTACTTTTCTTTGAGACCTCTGGCCATCTCATCTTGATGTGTCACCATAAAACTAATCTTTTCTAATCTAATGGATGAAATTGCTTCTTAAACCCAAACCCGTCACCCTGCTACTGCAATCTGTACCAGTGGACATGAGAAACACTTTTCAGACCATTCAGAGTGTTAATGTGGCTATTAGAAAGTCATAATCCTGAAATATGCCACTGCACCCCACACACACACACACACACACATAGGTACCAGTGGACATGAGAAACACTTTTCAGACCATTCAGAGTGTTAATGTGGCTATTAGAAAGTCATAATCCTGAAATATGCCACTGCACCCCACACACACACACACACACACACATAGACTGAGAGGAATATTTGTGTTAATCATTGCCTGAGGAAACACGTTATATGCGGTTTAGTTTCTGATTGAGAGAGTGGGGGGGGATGTGTTTACAATTTTGAACTTGTTGATATAATTTTTCTTCTTTGAGTTTGTGGCAATTGTAATAGTTGGCATGTAATTGTCGAGTGACTGTTCTCTACGGTGAGATCAAATAATGACTATACATGAGTCTTAATTCATTGCATATGCTTAATTAAAGAATGCTTTGGAGAATTTACCAGATTTGTACTTCTCATTACTGTTTTCCTATGATTTAAAAAAAAAAAAAAAACACTTTCCACAATCTCCTGAAAAGTGAGCTGCAAAGTCAAAATTACTTTTACAAGGGTAACTAGAGAGAGAGAGCAGCAACTTTGTTCAAATAATTAAACATATAAATAAAAATCTGTAATCTACAGCATAATAGACAAAACTAAGTGCATAGTTCTTGGCTCGGATGGAAAAGCAACAATTTTTCTCCAGTGTTTTTTTTTATGTACAATAGAAGCTACAATATTTTATCAGCATTTGTATATTAATTTGTCTTCAAATGTTTAAATAAATGTATTTAAATAAATAGATTTATGTATGGATGGATGGATGGATTGACTGAAGAGTAAACAAAAAAAATTCCCTCCTAATTGCTTTTCCCACACTTCTGGGATATTTAGAGACATGTTGAACAAACATAAGTAAACCACACTAAGGAAACTGAAGGCTAGAGTTTGGAAATACGTCTTTCCTTTCAGGTACAGGCTGAAATCAACATTAACCACTTATGCACATTATCCACAGTCCCCTGTATGATAGGATGACCTTTAAATAACTGTTCATCAGTGGTGTAATATGTAAGCAGTTTCATGCTTTTCTTATGAAAATCTTTGACACCAGTTGTGCTTTTGATGCACTAACGTCAATGCAGCACATTCAAAACTAAGCTACCCTGCATTCACAGTATGAGCTGCAAATATAGATGTTTCTTGCTTGACCTATTTCAGTCACTAGGTCAATGAATAATAGCTCGTAAGTCATAACACATCCACTCGCGTGATGCGTGTAATGTCAAGCAAATGAAAGTGTGTTGTGTGATGAATCTATTTATGGCATTTATACCACACGCACACACACACACATACACAAAAGCTACTCAATTTACAACTGAATCCTAATTCTGGTGATCTCTGCTCCGTAGTGGAAAAGTTAAACAGCCACTGGCAATGCATGCTCAAGGGACACAGAGACAACCTCCAACCCAGAGCGGTGAGGTAGCAAGGCCTCGGGAGACAAGACTGCTTGTCTTTCCCGGGCATATCTGCCCCCCAGTGCTTCCAGGAATCACTGTGGAGAATCAACGGGGCAGCTGCTGGCAGAAATGCCTGACAGGAATGCATGGAGACAGAGAATTTGCAAGAGAATGGATTTGTTTAAAACATTAGATGTCTTGAAATGTTTTTCCAACTTGGATTTCATGCTCTCCTTCAGTTTCATTATCTAAAAGCCTATTTTGAAGCAACCCTTTGCTCTAGATCAATAGCATAGCAAAATCTGATTATGCACTCTACAAAAAGTTAAGAAAACTCAAAATACCATGACTTTTTTTTTTTTTTACTTTTAAACTTTGACCTTGCCTCGACTATTGAAGTCCCTTATACAACTAAGATTTTAAGCTTTGCCCTAAAATAAAACATCAAGTTAAAAATCAAGAGAACATCATGCACTGGGATTTTTGTGTGCTCTAAACATGTTTATTTGACCTCGGTTGGATTTATTTGTTCATTGAATGTCTGCTTCATCTGATAAACTTTTATCACTGTATTTCTTGTTAAGCAAAGTTTCAATTAGCAGCACAGGAAACTTTTTAATTTTGTGGACATTGTACACTATCAGAAAAAAAATAAAACAGAAACTGTACTGGTAATTTAGAAAATTTCCTTTAACGCTAAAACACAATTGATTGGACTTTTACAAACATTTTACCTAACTCCTCTCTCTC
>NW_015547662.1:1676416-1677921 GCF_001515605.1 Sinocyclocheilus anshuiensis | reverse complement strand
TTCTCCCTTCCCTCTCTCTCTCTCTCTCTCTCTCTCTCTCTCTCTCTCTCTCTCTCGTAACCATTGTGCAACCAGTATCCCACATTAAAAGTGACTTCTTTGTAGAGAATATTACCATGGCTCTTTCTCTGGCAAAGAGAAAAAGCCAAAGACTGTGCTATTATAGTAGAGGGAGGTAATGAATCATCTTTATACCACAGAATGTGCCAATATTTTACAGCTATGATAATGACTCTTAAGATTTCTCCTTTTTATGTGTCATTTTCATTCACATTTCTTTCCCACCTAATGTAATAAGAGTGCTCTTGAGGACATTTCATTTACTGCATTTGTAAATTAGGAGCACAGTGAGTCTCCAGCTTCTGGGTGAAATGGAAAAGGCTTCATATTAAGATTTGAGCTTTTAAAAACAAGCTCATCACTTAGGTAAAGGTTAGCTGTCTGTGGGTAGACTGCCCTTCTTACTCAATCTGTCCAGGTCAGCTTCAAGCGGCGTCAGAAGCTGCACTTTTGTGCCTGAAGCTTCCGATCCTCCCGAGTTGTGAGTGATGACGGTGTCATTATCTTGTCACTCCACAGGCTAAACATGAACAGAATAAATGACTTGTCCCCTTGGGAGGACAGGGAAAGGAGACACATTTATGCATTCATTATTACATGTTCATGGCATAGAGAATTTCAGAATTTCACTAAGCGAGAACCTCCAAGAGTCTCATTAGCTGCAGTGTCATTGATCTTTTAATGGTTTTCCTTTCCCAAAATTTCCAATTTCAGCAGATCCCACAACCATTTCCCAACGAGTAAGTGCTTGTGTGCTCTCCACCTCACTGTCAGTAAATACATCCACATCATTATTCCAGTGGTGTGGTTCGGTGACTGAGTAACTGACTGCTGGAGAAGTGCATTCTAATGAAGCACAACACTGTAAGAGCCTATCTACACAGATTAGAACGAATTTACGAGCTGAAGTCCAATTACTGAGCATATTTTTATTTTAGCCCCTTGGGCTAGTTCTAAAATGGACCATTTTATGTCAAAATATGCCTTATGTGTTGACGCCCCTAAATTGCTAAGACTCTGAGCTCACTGTATTGTATATATGAATGTGATTTGATACTTGAGCTAGCCATTGGCATTTTTTTCCTCAGTTTTTTTTAAGTATCTCTGTATCTCTTGAGGGTTATAAGAATAGAAGACCAAAGCCTGTCCTTGCAGCTCTGTGCAATTTGTGTCACAAATGAAACCCAATGAAGTGACTATTTTATTTGCTACCGTATTGTAGAATATTATTGTCATCAAATGTTTAATACAAATTTAAAAGAGAAATATGATTCACGGGCCATGTACTTAAATCCAAGAGTGATGAGTGTCATATGTGAAAAGCCCAATCTTTTCTAGTTGTTATGGCAACAATGATGCTATGCAGCAGCATTGCCAAAGCAGATAGCATTTCTATTGTGAGCCTTTTACACAGATATGGAGCACCACAAGAAAAAAAAAAAACA
>NW_015547662.1:1631331-1676405 GCF_001515605.1 Sinocyclocheilus anshuiensis | reverse complement strand
TTTTTTTTTTTTTTTTTTTTTTTTTTTTTTTTTACTCTTTTACTCTAAACTTTCATTTCATGTAAATAACCTTGTAGGTGTTAAAGGAATACAATTTTTTTTGTTTGTTTTTTTGTTACTACTGTTTTTACTCACCTTCAATGGTTTTGGTGCACTGACATCAACCATTCTTGAATCAGAACACAAACGAGATTTCAGAGTTTTAGTGAAGGGAAAAATTATCATCTATAATGAATAATAATTGAATTTGTTTTCTTTCTTTACGTTCCACAAAAATATCTTTGGCTTATGAAAAAATGTATGGCATACAAATCTAATATAGACTATTTTCAGCAACATTGGCTCATTGGAAAAACATGCCTATTATATCCACATTTTTGCAAAATTCTGAAAATGTATAGGCTTATACATACAGTTCACTGCAGTTTCCAGCTAAAATTAATACTAGAGGCAGACTGGCTATTAATAAAAGACTTATTTTGTGCGGTTCCTGGCTCAATACCACAGTATGTTAAGACTTCAAATGTTTGGATGTTTACGGCTTCTCTTAAACTTGTTCAGTAGCTCACATGATACAGCATTCACGATGAGCAGCTCTCGGATACCAGTCACAGTAAAAAGATTTGAAGAAACAAACTAAAATGTGAAGTTTTTTCTATGTAGTTAGTTAGTTGTTGGTTAGGTTTTTCTAATGAGCTGATTGATTTTATGGTGTTTTTCTTTGGATCACTATGTACTTTTGTTTCATGAAAATAAAATACAGCACGCACTATGGAGTGACTGGAATTGGAGTGACATGAGAGTAAAATGACAGAATTCTCAATTTTGGCTAAACTATTCCATCAGTTTATGATTTAGCTTATTAAAACGTGTAAAATACATTTATATGTAATCACTGTAACATTTTAATAGTTTAAACTGCTACTTTAATGGTTCCCCAAGATCATACAGCTTGTTTGACTTTGTACATTGTGTTTTGATTCCAACTGGATTTTCCACTCGCTGCTCATAATATGTTTGCATGAACTTCTTTTAATGGCTTTCAAAATACGTTTGGCTGAACGGAATGTCTCATTTTTGTGATTCAAGTCTATAGTGGAGTGCTGGAATGAAAACAAAAGACTATCAGCAGGCTGCCAACCGAATACACTAATAACACAGGGCACCAAACACAAAGGCCAGAAAATAAAACAGCTCTATAATTGTGTTGTTTAATAAACACTCAATAAACTCACAATTTTATTTTATTGTTAATACTGTGATGTTGTTTTCTTTCATTCAAAGGGCGTTGTGCTGAAGTGGCAGCACTGGTTCTCTAAGAGCCCTCCTACAGTCAGTCCTCAAATCAAAGAGGTGATTGCCATGCACTTCTACACCGGCATTTCAAGAGCTACTTGTATATGCCTTTCAACAAGAAAACAGTCTGGGTTTGATTGTGAATTTAGGTTGAGGCCTTTGGCCCGTGTTTCTGAAAAAAAAAACAGCTCCCCACTTTCCGTTTCCCCCAATCAATATGTCCTGAAGAGACTGTGCAATTCTTTCCAATCTGCTTTTCAACATTCTGTAAGCTCATCAATACTTCCCCATTGTACCACACAACACAAACAGAAGTCCAGAGAGTTTCCCAATGCCATTAATCAAGACGGGCAAACAGCTCTCCGGCTCTCTTTTACTCTCTTTCCCTCTTTGTCTTAGTCTAGAAGTTCTTACCGCAGTTTACATTAACACCCGAAAAACACGTCACATTATTACCAAAGCTGATGAGTGCAATTAATCTGCTGCATGTGCAGCTGCATTTTTAATTTGTTTCTTTCCTCATTAGCTGCACTGACTAGTTCTGTAGGTCACAGAAAAAGAGAAATGGACATAGTAAAGAGGGCAAACTAGAGAAGAGCTTCTATGTGTGTAATTTAGAGAACTTTAAGCTAGAGATCTTCTACCTTTTTCAGGCCAAGAACCCCTCAGTGGATAAAAATATAGAGCAGGAACACTGCTACTGTACATTCTGTTGCATTTTATAAAACATGCAAACAGTACCATACAGTTGTGCTCACGATTTTAAATACCCTTTGCAGAATATGCAAGATGTTAATAATTTTAACAAAATAGGAGGGATCATAAAAAATTGCATGTTATTTTTTATGAATAAGCCATTTCGATGTTTACAAAACAAAATAACTGAATTTACATGAATGAAGATGAATTCAAAGGTTTACATGTCCTTGAATCTTAGCACTGTGTGTTCTTACCTGGATGATCAATGATGTTTGTGATAGTTGTTCATGAGTCCCTTGTTTGTCCTGACCAGGTAAACTGCCCACTGTTCTTCAGAGAAATCCTTCTTTGGTTTTCTAGCATCTTCTGCATTTTTGAATCCCTTCCGAGTGACTGTATGATTTTGAGATCCATCTTTTCACATTGAGGACATTTGAGGGTTTTTTAGCATTACATCACTTGATCACCAATGGATCCTCTGCAGTGAATGGGTGCCGTCAGAATGTGATTCCAAACAGCTGATAAAACATCACAGTAATCCTGTGTGTTTGTAAGAAACAAATCCATAAGGCATTTTAACTATAAACTGTTTCAGGCCGTCCAGGTAATGACACATTTTAAGATTCAAGGGTGTGTAAACCTTTGACCGGACCCTTTGTGTAAATTCAGTTCTTATTTTGTCTATATGTAAAAATCTGTTATGTGAAACAGCTTATATACTGAATAAAAAATAACATTCATTTTTTATGATCCCTTTTATTTTGTTAAAATTAACAACATCTTGCATATTCTCCAATGATTTATGAGCAGAGCTGTATGTTTTTGTATTGTTCATATACTTATATAAGAATATATGATCCTTACAATACAGAAAATAATTGTTATTGATGGAGTCATATTGGTTATGTTATTAATGTTAATATAAAGTTGTTAATGAGTCATATACTTCAACATTGCAACATTTTAATTTTACAAAATACATTTTAATGTGGGACAGATAATGAAGAATTTTGCTCTAGCTTCTTAACTTGAGCTTAGAACTGTATTTGTGTTACACATATTTTCATTTTATCATGAAAAAAATAAGATGAAGCAATTACAGGCTGACCTCTGCAGTACCACCACGGAGCCCCCTTCAAAGACCCCTGCTCTGGCTGTGTCCAAAATCTGAAAATACTGCATTCTAATACAGTATACAGAGATAGGAAGGCATGAAGGCACATCCCAATCCAATTTTTGCATAACATCCTGTCTACTAAACTGCCTTCTATCTAGTTCATATAGTTCACACTTCTGTATTTTCCCAATTTATGGTTCAATTTCTGAGAAATAAACATTACACTCTTTAAAGACATAGTGCAGCCAAAAATGAAAATTCAATCATTTGCTCACCCTCATGTCGTTCCAAACTTGCATGCATTTATTTCTGCTGCGGAACATAAGATTCATAACTTGAATAATACTGGTAACCAAACAGTTTTGGTTATGACTTCCATTGTATTGACAAAGAAAAACAATATTTATCAGAATATATTCTTTTATGTTTAACAGAAGAAGAAGAAACATACAGGTTTGAAATTATGACAGAATTTAATGTTTGGTCATACCATCTCTTTAAATATCCGTTGGTTCTGTGTTTAGATCATTATAGGTTGTTGTTATTATGCTTTGAAATACAGTCTAAAACCAGTTTGCTAGTTTCAGGAGCTCTGGCTCTGGACTGCTCAGGTTGAGGTGCTCTGTGATTGGCTCTGACTGTTTGTCTTTGTTCTCATCTGAACCAATCAGTGAGCAGGAGAAGACTCCATAAAAGATGCAGCAGCTTTTGGGGTTTTAGTCAGAGTGAAAGTTTGCCAGAGATTATTTATGTCAGTTACAGCACCAGTAAAGCAGCTTAAATATAATATAATAAGATCAATATTTACCATACACACACAATACCTGAATACAGCTACAGAAAATGCTCATTCAGAGTTATAATCAAGATGTTTCATTGATATCCTACCTCATGGTGTGAACATGATGGCTGACTGCTTTATTTGAATATGACGCCGAAGTCATATTGAATGGGAAACATTCTGCTCTGACTTTGTCTCCACCTCCTCTCTTTCTCGTCGTCTCTCGACTTTTTGTTTGCCATTCAGGACAGAAGCTTGATTGCATTACATACTGTATTAATGCTGGCACAGCACAAATTCTGAAAGAGAGCGTGACAGGAAGAAAGGTCACCTCTACACACCCTCCATTAGTTCATAGAATAGTTGACCCAAAATGAAAACTCATAATTCACTCACCCTTGTGTCATTTCAAACCCATATGAATCTAACCCCCCAAAAAATTTAATGAAAATCATGGCCACTTCATTTTCTATCTGACAAGTACTCAAAATGTATCTTTTTGTGTTCTATGGTGGGGGGGGACCATGCTTGAACCAACATGAGTAAATGACTTTTTTTTTTCATTAGAAAATCTATATTGTTAAGAATGGATGTGCAGTGATGTGTGTTCTGAGCAATATTCTTCTCAAATATTGCATTCATTGGGTGATTAAAGACAATACATGGACACTCACATAACCCTAAATTGACCTTAATAGACCATATTTGCAACAGTCTTTCAGTAGACAAAAACATAAAACAGTTTTGAAAGTGATGTGATCTGCTAGCGCATGCCACTGTAAAGACTATCCCTCACAGCCTCATTTTCATCTATGTAAAATTCAATATGGCGTCTACCTTTGATAAAGGTTTATAAACAACTAATGAGTATGAGCAAAAAAAAATAAAAATCCAGTGCACACTCCAGTCCAGTAGGTGGCAGAAATGCACCCTTTATAATGTGTGCAGGTGAATATTTAAGCCACTTGCTGGACTGGAGTCCAGTGATGGAGCAAAGTCATGCAACTAAATTATATCCTTTGCGATCGATAGAAGAAAGACAGACATACTGCTTTGGAATGACATGAGGCTGTGTAAAAGATGAGTTTTAATTTTTTGATTTGATGGGAAACTTTCCAGAATCAATTCAACCAATTGCAAAATGATTCACTGTTTCGAAGCGCATGCCGCATGCTGGTGACTCCTGTTGGTCAGAATGGTCTAAATGCAGTGAAAACTCTGCCCATACATAAAAACACCTTATACAAAACAATTGCAAATGTTTTATTGGAACTGTTAAATCCATTAAATGCAATTAACAAATCATCTAATAGCATTAAATATGAAGTGTCTGCATAATGTGTTCTTTTGTTAATTTGTAGGGCTTGTTTTGTTTTTTTTTGTTTAATGGAAGGCTTTGTTAATCAGACCAGTAAGAGACTATTAACTACAGCTCTTTATTTTATTATACAAATGTGTCATTAAAGATGCCTACAAATTTATATAACTGATCAGGTAAAAACCATATAGACTCTTGGTTCACAGAGATTGCCTCCTATCAGCCAACCATTGGAATTTCTAAACGTTTCGAAACAGTTAGGATGTAACAATGCCTCGTTTACTGAAATTACTTGACACTGGCAGTTTGATACACGCTCCACATCACTGGTTCTAAACAAATTATTTGCAAAGGTTTAAAAAGCTTCACAAAGCAGTGTTTGAAATTGCCCATCACTAACAGTAGGCTACTGCCGACAGAATTAAGCTCCACCCGGCCCAACGTTTGTTGACATGTGTGCTCATTTTATAAACTTGGACTCCTTAAACTAACTGTTTAAAGTTTTGTTTTGTCTGGTGCAAAATATGTTTCAGACCAGAAATATTTTGCCATTACGTTCATAGCAACGTAGAGTTTTCCTCTTATACTCCTCCACATAAACACAAATCCACATGCACACACCCACCCTCAACTTCCTGTCGGTAAGACTCTTCCTCTGCCACACAGTGAGAAACGTTAGAAGAAGAACGATGAATAAGCAGCTCTCCAACTGGACGCTGCTGGGCAACTCCCCATCTTCCCTTTATAATGACTCTGGCCTCTGACCAGACAGGAGGAGGGTTACACACACACTCACAAATCCAAAATCAGCATTCACAACCGCCAGAGCTCATCCAATACGACCACCTACATCTCAGCATGCTGTCCCACCCACCCCAATCCACTCCAAATGCTCTCTGAGCTGGTGGTGTACCGTTTACAACAAAATCAATGTTCCATGCCAAGAACCGTCAGCAGCGATACATTCTGTGATGTTTCTCTAATCTAATCACATGTCCAGAGTGAGCCATAAAGGTGATATTTCATAAGCCTCATTGGTGTTGAAGGGGAACAAAAAGCCATCCAAATGCAACTCAGTGTTCTCGAAGAGCAGATTGATAGAGTCCCAGCTGCTTTAAGAGACACATCAACACCAGTAATAGCATCTGAGGGACTGTGTGCGCCAAGAGAGGAGGCTGCGTTTTGAGTTCTAAGTGAGCTTTTGTTTGCTTGTGCTTTTTTGATTTGTGCTTATTAAGAGCATGTGAATGTAAAAGAAAGTTCTGGAGCACTATACGCCATGGTGCTCAGAAGAAAAGCTAAAGAAGCAATTTCGCTGACACTTACAATGCCGCAACATTGGTAAGGTGCACTCTCTCTGAATATTTCCATTTCTTCATTTAGAATCAGAAATAGTGGTGCTTATTTACATCTCTGCCAATAAGAACATTCTACACTCCAAAAAGGTGCAGGGTTGGTTGTTCTGAAAACCCCATACTGGTGGTTCACATGCAAGCCAAGGTATTTGATTTGACATTTTAATCTAGTTTTGCATCCAGTAAAATTATAATTTTGTGAATTTTTTCATCACTTATATTGGTTACCAACATGTCCACATCCAAAATGGTCAACATTTTATCTGGAGAAGACTCTGGCTTTGTTTTCTTTTGATCATAGATTACACCTGTTGTCTGGTGTTTTAGCCCAGCAGGGGCTTTCAAAGTGGGGTCTGGGGGTCTTTAGGAGGTCTGTGAAGCATTGGAGAGGAAAAAAAGAGATTTACCAAAGTTCATCTCCTTTCTTGCAACTTAATTCCAGAATAGCTTGTGTTTGTCTTCTTTCTGCACTGTAAATAAATCTGTAAAAATAGGGCACAATGTGCTAAATAATATATAATATAATATAATAATGTAACAATATAAAGAAATTATACATATTTTTTTTTTTTGCAGGTGTTTTACCTGTATTTTGAATTTTGCACTTCATTGCTGTGTTTTTTTTAGGGTTAACAGAAATGTCTGTAAAATTATTGGATGATGTCCTGGGACTTTTTGCTGGCACACTTTCTTTAATACTTTAATAAGTTATTACTACATTTTTATTTTAAAAATGCATTTAGTAATATCAAGCAACTTAAAATATTAAAAGAAAAAATATTCACTGTTTTATTAAACTGACAGTATAATATATATAATACTGTCAAATTAAAAAAAGTTATTTTTTTAAGTTGCTTGATACAAGGCAATTTTTTAATTTCAGAAACATCTTGCTATTTGTGTCTTTTAGCACCCGATTCAGAAAAGTGAGGTTAAAAAAATGGAAGAAATATTGATAATTAATTATTACTTCTAAAATATAAACAAACTAAATGTAAACAAACATCACTTATTAAGTTATTAATTAATTAATTAATTAATTAATTAATTGCACAAGGCAACTGACTTTTGTCAGTAAGGCACAGCATAGAAGGAAGACACATTTGTGCTGCAAAATAATGGCAACAAGGTGCAATGGTATACCAGAAAATATATATTTAGCACATGCTTAAAATTGATTGTGTGCGGTTAGTGTGTTGAAGTACAGCATGTGCATGTCATGTAGTTGTTTAGTGAATTCACGCTTCAGACTCTGAAGCACTTTCCTTCTTCATTAGGAAGTTTCAGAATCTGTAGTAAGAGAAAAAGATGTGCTTTTAGCTGATAGAGTTTTGCACTCAGCAATGCCACTTCTTGCTCTCACTCTCACAAAATGTTGTTACAGAAACTAAAAGCAATGATTGCGTAGTCTATGTACTCTTGAAAGTGAGAAAAATGTGTAATTGTGAAGAGAGGTGCTTCTCTGGCTCCATGTTTTTAAGAGATTTTCAAGTGAGACAAACAAGCCTTTGATTGTACAGTGAGCAAGAGAGAGAGAGAGAGAGAGATGTATTGCTGATTGTAGTGCTGTGCTGAAGGATAAGGTCTATGTGATTGTACTGTCTGGTGGATGAAGGATGGGCGCGTGTGTGGTAAGATACAGTGCTTATTCATTCATTCATTCACTCTTCTTCTCCTCAGAGATATACCTGTATTCTGTGCTCCTGGAATCACTTTCCATCTTAAAACATCCACGATTTTCCTTATAAACAGTACAGTCACATCTCCCAGCTTCTGACTTCCCTGATATGATTTCCGATTCACGAGCGCAGCCGTTTACTTTCCATCGGTGCTGACAAGGTTTATGACCCATAGGACTTGCTGTAGCATCACACGAATTTCTTTAAATTGCTTATTATTTCTTCAGTTGACATAAGATATTGATTTTCGAAGCCTGGTGTCCTTCTGAGGTAAATTAGCTCGGCGCGATCATGAGCAACCCTGCAGACTGTTATTATTTCACTTCCCACAGAAGTCGATACCATTTTCGTTTACAAAGCTGGACAGCAGAAGCAGCAGACATAGTTGCTATATTAGATGGAGTTGGTATAAAGGTCATTCAATTTATTTCATACAGATTTCCTTTTCTCACTTTCACTCGCCCTGCATGCTGATAGGATGACTATGCTGAGCTCCCAAAGTCAATGCTTTGTTCTGTATCCTCCTTTTTTTACCGCTCTTTTTTTCTCTCACTTTGCCTCTCCATCCCTCAGCTGTGACATCTTTCTAATTCAACCAATTAATCATAAACTAAGAGCAATGTGACTGTCAGCATTATGTCAGTTCTTGACAAGAACCAGCTACCAACCAATTATAGACTAATATTAGCAGTGTACTGTTCTGATGAAATCTTTGATTTCTCATGAGTAGTGACAGTATGAACTTTAAAGGTAAGAACTGGAGATGGTATTGTGATTTTTATGACTTTTAGTTTATTGAAGATACAGATCAGGGGATAGAAAACATTAGCATTTTAAAATTAAGATAACATTGTCATAGGCTGCATTATAGCAGTGCAATGCTTTCCAAGCTCCAAGCTACTCATAATTATAAATAGTTAAGATACATCGCTAGCTATTATACTGAAGCTATTTAAGGAGAAATTATGTTGCAAATGTTTATAGGTGTTTTTTAATGATTGGTTGTTGTTTTGTTTTTTTTTGTTATATTTTTGTATATATATATATATAATATATATATATATGTATATATGTATATGTATATATGTATATGTAAGGCATGGAAATTTGCAGCAGAGTGTCATTTCCAACACGTCAAATAACCTTTTGTGTTTTATAACATTCTGTGATGGAAATAATGCAGATGGAAATTACATTTTGAACATTTTTGGAGTAAAGTGTTTGACTCTCTTGTTAAGAGCACTTTTGTAACTAATTTTATGTATCCTAGATGCAGTTAAATAATATTTTTACATGTTTTGCATAATCTTTGAAATGTACAGGTTGATTGGAAATGACACAATAAAAAAAAACGTTAAAAAAAATATTGTTGGAAACGGTGGAAAGGAATGGAACAGCTGTATTGCATGATTTTCACTGAATAAATATAAATGTATTTTTACTCCGTTTAAATTGTTTAAATAAAGTTTATGCAAATAATGATGACATGATAAAAAGTTTTAATGCAACCTTTATATTATAATAATACATACATGCATACATAAAAGTGCTTGAATTTGAAGAAACACTGGACGATGATTGGCTACTGTTAAATTCTGTAATTAGAGTGTTATCTTGCACAAAAATATCTAAATTAAGGTGGCAGAATTATTCAATTTATTTTAAACAAATACAACAAATAATATCTTGGAAAAAGTAAGTAATTTGTTTAGAAATCAGTCACACTACTGTTATACTGAAACTTAGTAGCGCCCAGAAATGCACTGCTGTGATTTGAGCATATTATGAGCAGGGATGAGCTTGGTTAGGCTGGAAAATGTTCCAGCCATGGGGCTTAGTTTTGTGTTACATACTTGTGTAGGTGTAATGGCACATGAACACTCCCCTCAGTCTCCCTGTTGCTATGCATAGACAAACACACACACAGAGAACAGACTAGAGACGTTTTAAAGCTAGAATGGCCTACAGTAATAATTCAGGAGTTGCCAGCTAACAAGACTCCTCTGGAACAGGGTGCAATGTGTGTTAAGTAAGAGTGTGTTTGCGTGTGTGAGTAAATAAAGAGCAAGCGAGAAAGAAAGTGATGGAAAAGGGATGTTGGTAAAAAGCAAGTGATCAGGAGAGAAACCCTAAGTGCAGCTTTATTTGTGCTTTTACTTTAGTTAGTATAATTTTGTATACATGTCCATTATTCACAGACCTCTCTAAGTGGTACCAAGGGCTGGTCAAAGTGGTCTCATTACCTCCTCTTATTCTGTAGCTGTCAGGCCATTTCACCGTGAAAACTTTATTGGTCGAGTGTAACAAGCTCTTTGGGAGTCTCTCTTCTGCACATTATTACTGTATTTTAAGTTAAGCAATATATCCAAGAAGCCAGGGAGATTTCAGTTGGACAATTTATGTAACATCACAAACAATGCTGCGAGTTTACATTAAATGGCTGGAATTACTGCCCATGGAACAGTAAAACTAAACTTCTGTACATTTTTCTGTGTTCTGGGTGGTTGCCAGAGCATTGGTATGTGGTTGCTAATGTGAGCTGAGTGCTTGTTATTGCATTGCTATGCAGTTGCTAAGTGTTTGCTTATTTCAAAAGAGCCCAATGTCAAGTCTTCAATATTCTGGTCTTTAAATTTGGTCCCTCCTTCAATGTACAACAGTTTTTTTTTAGCTTTATCATCGTCAGGTGAATGTCTAGTAGCACATCGCTCCTATAAGCAACACTTTTGAGGTGTCATTCATATCCGCAACACAAAAGGTGCAAGTTACGAAAACACTCAGTAATGGTGATGCTTGGCTTGGCTCATCATCATCCCCATCATCTCTTCCTGAGGATTGAATGATTGCAGACTAGCCTTACTGCTCATATGATCTGAACAAAGGTCAAGGGTCATTCTGATCTCAGCTGCAGTGTGTGCAGAGATTATATAGATGTGCAGAGAGCCAGATATGTGCACATTACGAATATATAAGACGTGCTGCCCTTCATACTTGCATTTTCACTCATTATATACAAAGATCTTGCTTTTCATCAGTCTTACTTTTGCTACCAGTGTCCACATACACTCAAAACACAGTACATTTTATAAAACATTATATTATATAATAATTTAAATAACATTTGTGGTAATTGTGGTAATACTTATTTATTCATTCATTCATTCATTCATTTGCCATAACTATGCATGATTATATGGTTATTTGCATTCTATTATTTGCACTTATTATGGCTTTCTAACTTTTTTTTTTTTTTTGCATTTCTTAACCAGAGAAACTTGTATCATTCAGGCAAATCTATATAATAGACATAAATAATTAAAAATATTTTTTTTTTCTATGATTTTATTAGACACGTTAGCCAGTAACGAGGTCATTGAAACAGTGCCGCCAGTTTCTAGTGATGCAAACCAAATCTTCCTTTCCACCAGTCTGAATGTACAGTCTGCCCTAAACCGCTTTTAAAGGCTTCCCTGCTAATATGAACATATTCAACCATGCAGTCCAAAATCCATCATGCACTTGTATGCAGATACACATAAGTGCACTTTTGACTGGCTTGCTCATACTGATGTGCATGTGTGTCTAAAATATTCCTTTTTTTCCTGCTATTCACACATGGAAAATAAACATGTCCAGATGTGCTGCAAATTAAAAGAGAAAAATTAAGAGCCCATCCCTGATCTCTAAACGGTAATACTGCATGAGAATGTGCAGAAGTTTTGAAATGTAATGTTTTAGAACGAACCAGTGGGCACCTGGCTTTCAAATCACTTCCATTTACACCTGATAGTCGTGCAGTAGAGAGAGAGAGAGAGACCACATATATTAATTACTGAACCATATGCTCACGCTTTTTAATCATTTAGTCTCAAACACTCCACACACAGAAGTATTTTAATTAATAAACACATTTATACGAGAGTGGACAAATGTCTGCAGTAATGAACATCTGTGAAACAGAGCTCCAAATTTTCATTACACAAGGGCTTGTTTGCTTTTTCTCCCCCCAAGATGAAAGATCTATCTATCTGTCTGTCTGTCTGTCCATCCGTCCGTCCGTCAGCACAAATTATGTTCATTTATTTATGCATTTACATATTCACCTATTCTTTATACACTGTGTACAGCCTGTATGTGGAAACATAACCATCACACTGATTTATACACACACAATTCATCTTTTAATAACCAATATGTTTAGGATAATTGTAGAGAAGAATGATATTCAACCTTGAAGTCATAAATTATTTGGCGTTATAAAACATACTTGAGTAAAGCTCCATGCTAAAACACTTTGCTAATGAAAAAGGAATGTGACACAAAACACTATTAAGTGCACACTACAAGGCTGAAACTCATTGGTCTTTTCAGATATTGTATATACTAGTCAAACTGAAAATCCAGATTGTAGCTAACTTGTTCATTTTACTTTTTAGCAATTTAGCAAACTGGTCTCAATGTCATAAAGTGAATGTGTGGAGTCCGTTCACCTCAGCTTCAGCAATTACCTACAGCTACTGATGCCCTGAAAATGTGGCTTCAGCTTGTCGGACTAGCATGTGCTCAAGACATGGAAAAAAATAACTGTAAAATGACAAAGCATAAAACATTCACACACACCTCTTCTGACAGTTATAGCTCAAGCAGTGAGAAATTACAACTAATTTTTGCTATGTTCTGCTAAGAACATAAATGTAAATGTAAAACGTAGGAGGCATTTCCCTCTAAGGTCAATGATGTGCTAGAATGTAATAAAAACATGTTTCATGAAGACGAACACAATTGTGCAATCCAAAGGCTTAAATTGACTGCAGTCTAGACTTGCATTTCAAATATTTTCTGATGGATTTTTACCTAGTTTTGATTCTGTGCACTGCAGGCTCCTATCTCATGACACCAACTTCTCTACCTATGATGCCCTTCACTGCCCATGAGGAAAGAGATGATTACTTGAAGAAATGTGTTTTTATGGGATACCATCATGGTGTGTTTGAATGTGTGGTGTGTTTTTAATTTCTAATACATGATTATCATTCAAAGCACAGGTGCGTGTCTGCACCGCTATGATTTCTAAAGGTTAAATGCAGCACTTATGAATCATAACGTTTTTATTTCGTGTTCATATAGATCACGTCTTGCTCTTGGCATATCAGCACAGAATATATTTCTGTGCTTTTTCATGCTGTTCTGTGCAGTAAACACCATGTGAATGAAATCCATAAGCATGTGACTTCACCTTGCTTTAAATCGGCTTTAATTCCACAAGGTCAAAGAGATTTGTGCATTTAGACTCTAATTATATCTGAAGGTACAAATAGCAAATTGATTGCTGTATTGTTAAATGAGAGTCTAATTTTGCGGTTAAATTCGGAATGTATTTGAAGGGACAATACTGAAATAATTAAATCACTAATAGCCTCTTACATACACAACCCAAGTGTTAAACCAGTTGATTAATATAGTAAATGTTTTTACAAGGCTGTTGACAAAATGACTTCTTTTGTTTAAAAACTAGAGTTCAAGAAAATGGAGTAGAACATAGATACTGATATTGATGTACATTTACATAAGTTAATCTTTTATATTTTGGAACAGCGTCTTAAAATATGCTAATACCCTGATATACAGTATGTCCAACATTGCATAAACAAAATCATGATGCTCTGTTTTGAAGAAGATCTGTTGATGAATCAGACTGTTCCCATTCCTAGGTTTAGAAACTTCATATGAACAATGATTAATAGAAGTATTAATCATACTTTTATGGTCCACATTTTGTATATCTCTATTATCTTACACACACAGGTCGGAGGTGTGTTCCATTTGAATGTAAGTGCCCTGCAAAGTGGACTTCACAGGGTATTCCGTAATCTTAAGTGAGATTCCTGTCCGAAAGGAACGCACATGTTCAGTTCGAAGGGCACTGCAAACAGCATTGGGAATCAGGGAACATCAATACATAATTTCACAGTGATGGGGAGGAGAGGGAAATTTACCCAAGAATCACTTAGCATCACTCCAGCACTTGAAGAAGTTTAAATAAAAAAGTTGAGGTTCCAGCATTTTTATTGTTTAATTAGTCCCAGGCTACCATGTTTTGTCTGTGTGTTATGATGGTGCAGTGTTTTCCGAATGAAAACAATGAATGGGGAACGGTTTTGAGAACCACTGCATTATATGAAAAAGAGTGCCCATTATATTTATCAAAAATTCATCTTTTGCGTCATGTGGGTCCTAAATGAAATAAAGCATGAGTAAATTATGACAAAATTGTAATTTTTGGGTGAACTACCCCTTTCTAAGAGGACTGTTTATCTGGGTGTGTTAAACAAGCTCTTCTGGGCACGTAAGACTCTGTCGATTTAGAAAACTGAAACTTTGAGTCAGTGGATCAAAGTCTTTCACCACTCTCAGGAAGCTGAAATCCCCAACCAGAATTGGAATTTCTCACAAACTGATATATTGCTTTAGTTTGTGCTTTATATACTGTTAGTGCACATACAAAACAGTACCTAGTTAAGGGAACTAGTTAAGGGATAATTTATATGCATATGAATGCAATGCAGAAATTATTGCAGAGTTGCAGTAAAATGGAGTAGTAGTGTCGGCACCAAGAGCGGCCTGGCAACTTCGGTCCCTGTGCCCCCTCACCTTGCCAATTTCTAGACCTCCACCCCCACGACCCCCCAGAGCTATCCCATAAAAGCGCTGCTGGGAGTGGACAGTTCTGAGGTTGATCTACGGTTGTGGCTAGAAGGGATATAGCGACTGCCGGAAAGTAACAGTAAATCAAATTTGCTACCTATTTGATCGTGTTTTATTAGCGTCTACACCTACCCCAACCCTAAAGCTACCCCTTACAATAATGCAAATACAGTAATTACTGTTGTTCAGCATGACAAAAATCATGCAGTGTTGATGTGCGCATGCTTTAGCTGTATCCCATCTAGCCTTAACCTTGATCTACTGACACTGCACACATTAAAGAACACAGACGCAGACAGATCATTTCCATAATGACCAACACAATCTACCAAGAACTCACACCGCAAGCGTGAGCTTCATGTGAGCGTAACTACAGCGTTACTGCAGCTGCAAACTCGCGAAAGTATTCGCACCGGAAGTGTTTGTAGAGTGTTTCGGCAGCAGCGACTCCAAAGCAAGGTGAGCATTTCATTACAAAGACAACTATAAATTTGTTTGTAGAAATTGGTCATTTATAAACTTGATAGACTTGAAAGTTTGTATAACATGGGTTGTGTACAACATTCGCATATAAATGGTAAACAACAAACACAACCAAGAATACAGCATTTTTTGTTGTAATATTCATTATATATATTTAACTTGTATAATATGTGCGTTAGTGTCTGGTTTAAGACTTTTTGGGGGAGGGGGGGTGTTAAATTATGGCACAAATACCGGTAAATTTACTACTGCAAACCTTAGTAAACTGCATTGTGCGATTCATTTATATACTCTCCTCCCATACATTTCGCATCTGAAAGGGAAACTCCTGCAAATGCATATGCAATAGGGTCAGTTACAAATATAACCTTTTCTGTGTTATTTTTTTCACTGCGTGTCATTAGCAAATCCTGACAGTAGATTTTTAACGCCAAAAGAGGTTTTGTACTTGCACAAGCTGTTAGTAAATCTGGCCCTAATTCTTGTTTGCTCACTGTAGCAGGTCACATTTGAATATCCTTACCTTTCGTACACCGTCCATTGAATAAAATGAAATTTTCACCGATATGAAAGGATGGATTCTGGTTTAGATCCCTCTAGAGACAGTGATGCAGGAGGATTTACAATGAGAAAGATAATTAGGATTTTTTTTCTTTCAGTCTTGATGCAAAGAATGTCATGATTGCAGTGTGAGAGAGTGAGGGGAGAACATCTCTAAATCACAACTTCTACCTTCCCTGTAGTGCCCCAGCACACACACACACTTCTAATTCTAATTCAAAACAGTGCAGGTCCCAGAACAGATCTAGGCTAGCCTTTTACTTTGTGGTTCTTAGACTGTTGGGCTTTTCTAAGGGACAACTGGAGGTCACCGCAAACTAAGACAATCTTCACCGTTCTAGGATCAGTTATCCATTGCATTCATAAACATCCCCACTCAACTGATAGACCAATTATTCAAGACTATCTTCAGGCTGACCACAATGAGACCTCATGCTACACTAAGGCCCAATCCCAATTCTACCCCTTACCCCTTCACTTTCCCCTTCCCCTTTGTTTCGCGTGTTCACGTGAAGGGGTAAGGGTGTCTCAATTCTCTTTTGGCTGGAGGGGTAGGGGTAGGGGGAAGGGCCAGATAGCCCTTCAAACGAAGATTTTTCGGGACCACACTTCAAACGAAGGGGTATGATAAATTTCCCCGCATATGGCAATATGGCTGCCCGAGCAAGCAGAGAGACCCATAAAAGTAAGTAGTTTTTGGCATATATAAGGATTTTAATAGCAAACAATCATTTGTTTTATGTTGCATTCAATCCTGTGTTCATATATACAGTTATGTTCTCCGAAGAAACGTTTGCAAAAAATCACTATGATAACAGTTCGCTAATGTTATTGACCGCACGATAGTTCCACAACATATTTTATTGATACCCACTGATTTGACAACATAAATACTAGTCCGGTGGCAGGTAACTTATCTTTTACCGCACGTCTGAATTTGTGATAAACATCGGCGCATTTTTCTTTGATATAGGAGCTAGCGACGACGTATGATGACGTGTAACGGTGTAGTAGAGGTGTCCCATTTCTTTGGGGAATATTTTAGGGGAAGGGGTATAAAATAGAATTGGGATTGGGCCTAAGACTTGTTTTGCTCAGACCAGCTGCAGAGACAAGAGTTCAGACTGAGTCTATCACACAGAGACAGTGATGAATTACTGAACACCTTGACTACTGTTTGGGTGTTGACCCTCTGTGAGGTCATGCTTGCAGTGTCTGAGAACATGTTGCATGAATCTTATTTCAGACATCATATCATTTCAGTGTGTCTGTTACCCGGTGGTGTCAGTGCATGTCCGTTCTGGTGTTTGTGTGTGTGAGAGAGCAGCAGGGCTTTAGGGAAAAGACAGATGGATTGAACTCACCTTCTGGTTTTGTCCTGACTATCTCCCCTGATGTCTTGTTTCCATCTGGAAAGTGAAGTTTGTAAAGGAATCAACTTTTTGTTTTTGTTTTTTTGTCTGGCTGAGGTGTGCAGCAAGGAATGACAAAATTATCTGTATATGGATGCGAGTGGGGCTTATATGTGTGGATGGCTGTATTTATATTTATTTTAAATATAAAATTATCTTTTCTTTTTTACTACAAACTTTAAGTAAAATAAAGCTAAAAATCTTGAAAGAAAAAGTACAGAGCTAGCACATGAAATATATGTAAATATAGTTGTTCCCTCATTTTAGTTCAGTCATGACCATTTTTAATTCATTTGTTCTCTTATTTTAGGTAAATCATGACCAATACTAATTTGTTCCCTCATTTTTATCTAGTTAAGTTATGGCCACACGTGGTCATGTGATATGAATTCACAGGTCAGAGTTCATCAAACTTGAAATTTGGAATGCAACAAAACCCACATGAGTTTGTGCTAGAGTCTGCATTTGAATAAGTAAGATTGGAAGTCATTGGAACTAAAAGTGCAGTGTGATCGCCCTTTAAAAATTTTGTTGACAAATCAGACTGATCCAGTTCTCAAATTTAGACACTTATGAACCATGATGTTTGTAATTCTTTTATGGTGCTTTTTTGTCATTTTGTCAAAATGTTTTGCCACAATTTCACTAAAATGAGGGAACAAATTAGTGCAACATGGCCATGATTAGAAAACAAATGAATAAGTCCTTAGAACAAATTTTGTAGCCACTGTATCTTGTTTCCCCGCACATATTATGTCTATGCTAGTTTATGCTGGTCTGATTGTAATCTAGCTCATGAACCAGCATACTAATGCTATTTACTAGTCAAACCTGTCAGATTGTAAGTAAATTTAGTCCTCAGTATTATGTTCCTGCATGGTGAAATGTGTTGGCTAAGAAAGTCTGATGAGGATTCCAGCATATGAGCATCTAATTGTGAAGATTTCCATCTAAAACTCAAAATATGCTGGTCTAAGAGACTCTATTCTCCTGAGGATGAAAAAGCAAGGAGGTTTTGGGAGGTGGTATGGCTAAGTGGTTAATGATCTGTGCTAGTAATCCAAAAACGGGTTCAAATCCCAAAAGGGGAATTTATGAGCCACCACATTTGTGTCCTTGAATAAAGCACTTAACCCCAGGTAACCCAAGAGGGATTTTCCCTGTAGAAAAAAGTGCACGGTAGATTTGGTTAAGAAAGTGTTGCTACATGAAAAGAAATGAAAGGTTAAATTCAGGTCCACCCCTGGGTGCCTCTAAAGCATTTACACAATTCTTGCATTTGTTTTAAGAAAACCATGTGAAAGAAACATGTCACTTATTAGTCATACATGTAGCCTACACATACATTCACCTTTGAGTCTCGCTGCTCTGTAGATGTACACTTAATCCTACATCACTTGGCATTATTAAAAACTACTTACTTCCCCACACTCATTTAAACAGAGACTTCAGTGAGCTCTGGAATCGAACTCCATCCATCATCCAGTCAAATGCTAAGGCTCTCAGATGTTAAACCATGAACTTCACCAGTAATTTGTTCTCTGTCTTTTTGCTTACTCACTGTGTTTATTGAACACAAATTTCCGTCCAATTAGCTAAATGTCACAGGATGGTTTTGATTACTACATTCAGCAAATGTAGCTTGATTACTGTACTGAATGTTCTGTTCAATTAGAATATCATCAAGCCGTAAACAGAATTGATGTGTTTGTGCATGTGAGGATCTGACGGTTACAAGATGCTGCAAAAAGCGGGAAAATATGTCACTTTTTTTTATGGGAGAATTGTTCCATCCAATTGTAAGAAACAATACCACTATCTCAGCAACATGAAGCTCTGTCCATATAAAACCACTATTGCATGGCTTTTTGTGACTTATTATTGATATGACTTGATATGTGTCTATATCGACTGGAATCTGTATTCAGATGTGGGTGGAGTTTAAACAAGATGTAAAAAACAATGTAATTTAGATTACGTATATGTAATAAAATAAAATATATGGTGTGTGTGTGTGTATACTGTATATATATATATATATATATATTAATACAAATCAGAGACTAAAAAATATAAAATATGTGAGAAATGTAATTCTCATCTTTTTTATTGTGTAAGGGTCCAATTTGACCCAGATGATGCACATTTATGAATCTAAATGAAAAAAAAAGTCACAAAATTTAAAGAAATAAATAGTTTAACAAATTTCCAAGCAATTAAAAAAATCGAATGTGTTAATGTAAAAAAAATTGCTCTAAAAAAATGGTGTAGAAACAATTTTCACTCAGAAATTGCTAATAAATTTCATAAACAATTACAAAGAAACAGCAAATAAAACATTGAATTAAACATGAAATTTTTATAAAAGTATAAAAGCCTAAATAGGATTTTATTGTAAAACATACTCTTATTCATTTTTACAGTGTGCCCATATGTGAGCAGAAAGTATTTACACTTTAAAACAGAAGTACACAACCCAGTGTGTATTCCTCCCCATTCCTTTCTCTTGTAAATACTGCCATCAGAACTAAAATAGCTTACAGCCATTGTTAACAGAAGAAAAGATTAGAATTATCTTGCATTTCCACCTGTCAGGCCTCGCCTCTACATTAGATTACTCAGGCTGCAGTCCATCTAATATAACAGATCAATGTTATCACACAGGGAATTCAATCATACAAATTAATGAGATGACTAGATCTCCGTTGGGACTGTTTACCAGAGCGTTGAATACTGAACTATTGCAGGATCAATATTTTCCACCTCTGCCTTCAGGTATACATATCGTCTATTATTTAACTGCAACAACAAAAAGCGTTTCAAGGCGTGAGGATTGTGTGATGTTTTGAGTCTTTCGGTGCATATCAAATAATATTAAATTTAATGTATGTGATCTATCTATGTAAATCTAATATCTGTTTATACCACAGAGGCTTGTTAACTCATATGACCTGAGATGCATCATTTGATATGTTATTCTAAATCTGTTAATAAAATGAAATCTTCTGACCTTATTTTGATTCATAGAGTAATAGATAAATGCTTGATGATGTCTAGAATATCAGATTTTTGCTGTACGATATGATTTGTGTCAAGATGTTTTGCACTCATTACTTGTTAGCAGAGTTTGTTGCATATATCATTGTTCACGTGAATTATGTATGACTGTATTATGAGTTCTCTCAGAAGTCGTATTGGTTATATTGGCTTTTCACATTTAGTGCACAGCAAATGAGGCCTACCTCTACTTATTCACATAAACCAAGATTGAGGAATTGTTCAATATTTAATCAGTGTATATGCTCATGAATCTAATGAATATTTAATTTTTAATATTAGTCTCAAACTTTCTTGAATATTTATTATAAAACAACTTTTTGTTTTACCTTTGACCTGCTGAGAACTGACCATTCTCAAGTATAAAAATTAACAATAGACCAAATTTACTTTGATTGTGTGGACAAAAAAAAACATTAGACATTCTTAGAAATATATTTTGTGTTCTGCAGAAGGAAAAAAAAATATATAGGTTTGGAACAACATGAGGGAGAGTAATGATGACAAATTTTTGGGTGAATTATTCATTTAAGGTGATGACTAAAAGTGTGTAACAATTCTTTCGTTGAGTGTCTCTCCTCAGACAGATGCCACAATGACAGTCCAGTACAAGTTTCTGAATCTGATTAAAAAGATGTCAGAAGATGATTCATTAATGTGTTCACACACATATTCATGTCTGCAAGTCTCATTCTGATCAATAGCAATAGGTAATGCACATCTCTGCTGAGGCTCAATTATCAAAAATAAATGGGCTCTCTGTAATGACCTCGGCCACCAATTTTATTTATTTATTTGTTTGTTTTTTTCATGATGACTGGAATTAAAAAACACAGCTTTCTAAATTTGATCTTGGAATTGAGCTGTTTTTTTTTTGTTTTTGTTTTTTTAATGTGACAATTGATCAAATCAGCTTATATTTAACTGAAACAGCCTATATTATATGCGTATTGGCAAGCCCAAATGAAACTCTGTAAATAATCAGGTGGATGCATTGATTTCAGCCACTCACCAGGCAAACTTGATTTCTTTTTGAATGCAAAATTAAAGTCAAACTCATATAGCATTTTTACTTTCATTTTGCATGCAAAAAGAAGTCAGTTTGCCTGGTGGCTGAAATCAATGGTATATTTTGGCCATAAATAATATTAACAGACTCTTCAAATGGGAACATTTATGTTTATACAGGCATTATTGAGAAAAAAAATCTATGTAGCACTTAATTTTACATTGTCCTTGGTAAACATGTACTTACTTTAGTAATAGAAATAAATTAAGCATAATTACATGCAACTAACCCTAGTCCTAAACCTTCAGTAAGTACATGTTAATTAATATTATTCAGTGCTTAAATTAATAATTACACTGTAATATGGACATCTTAAAAATAAAATGTAACCAAATTCTGTCAATATTTACTAACCCATGTTGTTCCAAACCTGATTTTTTTTTTTTCCATGTGGCATGTAATTGTCAAATGCCAAAAAAAGCACAATAAAAGTGGTCCAAATGACTTGTGTTGTATATTTCAAGTTTTCTGAAGCCATGTGCATCCATTAGTGTTGTGTCAAGTTTAACATGCAAGAGCCAATGCCGTTTAATGTCATTTTTATGGAAAAGAGCAACCAGGATGTTTATATTTAATGATGCTTCAAAAATTTACCTTTATAAAGTTGTGCGAGTTTGGAATGGCATGAGAGTCAATAAATAATGACAGATTTTTCAGACAGATTATTCTTTGTAATCTCCACTCTGTTCCTAGAAACCGTATTAATGTGTGAGCAAGGAGCACATGGTCTCTGCACCTGGGTTCCCTCAAAGGGCTCTAAAAGTGGTGTCTAATACCGACAGTGCTGAAAGATATTAATTTCTCTTCTTCATCATTGACCACACTTCACACAACACACACACACACACACATATGCTAGCATGCAGACTCTCTAGAGTGCCCATAGTCTCGCATAGCCAGACCTTCAGACTGACGGTTAAAGAACGCGACACACGCGTCTCCCGGAAATCCTGTATAATTCAACCAATCCGATGCCGACTTCGAAACTCCTGAAGTGTTTCCACTTTTGTGTGCCATATGCATCAGACGTTCAGCCAACGGTCCGTGGGCGTGACGTCTGAGGCTGAGAGTAGAGTGCCCACAGCTTTTTACTAGCAGTTCAAAGCAAAGGCAGGGATATAAACGTACAGAGAGGACTGTTGATAGAAATCAGATAGGAGGAGATCAGTGCTAGCTAATTACATATACCACTGACAGCGATCACTTTTAACAGAGACAAACAATAATTTACCATTTTCCCCTTTCAAATACAACTGTCAAGCAGGATTTACATAAATACCATGGTTATTGAGTGTTTCAAGGCCTTTAATCATTTGACCCTAAAACAATGAATACAGATTTCAATCGATATAGACACATATACAGATAACAATGTATTTTGATTTTAGTCTACATGTTGACACTTAGCAGGAAATTATTGACTTGATGTGATGTTGTGTAGTGAGGGCTGTGTTTGTTTATGGTTATGTGTATGAGAGAGCAAAAAAGAAAATGATGCTGAGTTTGAGTGATGGTTTTATTGACAATGACAGATTTAATTTATTTCTCAGTGGCACACAGTGGGTGGTTGATGATTACTATTAAAGTGATTGAAAATTGAAAATGAAAATTGTCTCATCATTTACTCACCCTCAGGTTGTTCCAAAACTGTATGAAATATGTCTAACCAAATAGTTACTATGGAAGTCAATGGGCACCATCGACTGTTTGCTGGTTACCAACATTCTTCAACATGTCTCCTTGTATGTTCCACAGAAGAAAGAAACTCATACAGATTTGAAACAGCATGAGGGTGAGTAAATGACAGAATTTTTGGGTAAACAATCCCTTTAAGATGTTAAAGAAGAGTGTGCTTGTAAAGCAATGCACATTTTGTTTTTCTTTCAACTCTTAATAGACTGACATCATCATTGAATGGATATTTTTGTGTCTTTTCTATTTGTCTTCTTTTTCTTCTCTTGAGTTGCCATTTAGCAGATTCTTTTATCCAGAGGGACTTACGGTACACTTATTTCACAGATAATTGTGGAGCGATTAGGGGTTAACTGCCTTGCTCAAGGACACAATGGCTATGTTCAAAGGATACAATGACAACCACAAAATCTGCTTGAAGGAATCAAACTGACATCCTTCCAGTAACCAGCTGGAACAACCTTTTCCCCACACTGTGTCCTTTTAAGGCACCACAAATAAATATCTGTTTAAGGTTGTGTTGTTTTCTGTAGAGTATTGAAAACACAGATGGCACTTTTTATTATGGGTTTGCTGTGTCCACTTAGACATGAAGATAGCCAGAAAAACAGAAAGCAAAAAAAAATATTGATGTCTTGGATGATGCACAGATGGTCTGCCAAGCACTGAAGTGAGATGGACGGCATTAAACACTTCAGTCTGGGGGGATAAAAGAAAAAGAATAACAAGAAAGAGAAAATGAGAAGAGTGTTTTTTTCTAATCCAATCTATGTATGTGCAGAACAATGGAAGAATGTCAGTTATTAATCACAGTAGCATTTTTAATGACACACACACACACACACACACACACACACACACACAAAACAGTTCTAATTAATATTCATTTCTACTTTAATTTCTACTAATTAATATTAATTCGTTTTCTACTAGAAATATTTAAACATCCATAGAACAGGTAAATTGTGTACATTTGCTTTTTGAGAACATTTAGTTTTAATGTTTTCAGTTTATTTATTTTTATTTTGTTTTGTTTTATTTTATTTCTGCATTGTATAGCTTAATCTACAATCTGCACTAAAATCTACTAATTTTGTATCTAAATTGTAAAATAATCATCTATAAAATATATAGACAACATCCACTACTACTCTAGCTAGAGTCAAAGAAAGTAACAGTTAAATCGGGTCTGAAAGCTGTGTAGTGTTGCTTTAATGTCTGCAAAACTAAAAAAAGAAACAGAATTTTTTTATACTATTGTAATTTTTTAGTTTGTCCTCATCTAGATTTATGAACTTCACTGCCACCAAAACAGCAAAGACCAGTATCTATTCCTTCAGATCTATTTAAGTTGCTGCTCACCTTCTCTAATAAAAAAAAAAAATACTTTTAAGTTTGATGCCCTCGGTTCTGATCAAACATGTTTTTGACTCTTTGTACAAGATAAAAAAGATTAAAAGTAATTTCAGCCCTCAATTAGACTTGGTGGCACTATCGGTCAAAGAGTAGCTCAGACTTTTAGAATGAAGTGAACTTCTCCTGACCTACTGGGATTATAAATGTATTGACGCATGTATTGGGGCTGTTTTCAAAGAAAAAGGTATAGTGAAGTTTTGGGCTGAGATCCAAATTGAACTGGTCCTCTCTTTCCTTGACCCTGAGTGCACACCTGGATGGTTCAGGGAGACCAGAGCCTCAAGTGCACTCCGGGGAAGTATATAAGTCTCGGGAAGCCGCCAAGACTGAAAGGTTGAAGCGAACAGAAGGTCAAAGCGAGTATGTGCTTCACAGTCAGTGTTTAGAACGCCTTGTGTTGCTTCCGATCTGTGGAGAAGACAGAGTGAAAGGTTTTAGTGGATGGCAGGGATGGATATTGACAGGAAATTTCTCTTGCATCTGTGCAAAAGCATTTAATCCTGACATACAGGCCAGCTTCCATTTGGATCATTCCTGTTATGAAAGACCTTTGGAGCTCTGTAACTTTTAGAACGTGTAATATGCCTGTGTTGTAGTAGTTTATTGAAGTATATCGATAGTAGACTATCTGAAATTTGTTCTGGTCAAGTCAGACACTTAAAACGAAATTCTTAGTTTGATTATTTACACAGTTTGTGGAAACAGACATGAGAAGTTGGTTAGTTTCTCCAACAATGCATCGTACTCGTACACCCTGGGTCCTGTTTTAAAGCTAGATTAAAAAAAAAAAAAAACCTTAAAGACATTAATTACATAAATTACATTACATAAAGAAACTAACCTCTCAGACATTGTAATGCAGTATTATTATAATTATTATAATTATTATTATCATCATCATCATCATCATCATCATTATTATTATTATTATTAAGCACTCTATTTCCTTGTGAGGCTGATCATTTGCTCTTGTACTTGCTGTACCACAGCATGAGTTTTGGAAGGAATATGCTTATGTGCCCTACTGATTAATTCTCACCAACTTAAGGCTTGTGATGTTCATGAAAAACACAATTTAGAGTTCAGTAGTTCCAACTCCCAACAAGGCATGATCCTTGTGGGTTTCAAAACATTTTTGTATAATTTATTCCACAGCATTATATGAATTATTAAGCTTTATGAGAGTAGAGAGAGAGAGAGAGAGAGAGAGCAAATTGTCTGCTATCAATTATGCATTGTGAATTATTGAAATCACATTTATCAGTGTTGCCCTACCAAGCAGATGACTTCTGTTTATGTCAATATCTTATTTCCCCAGTGAAATGACCCACACTATTGTGTAAAAATGCAATATAAACAATGCAATGACAGGTCCACTTCTTAACAGCATATGGATGGTGTTTAAACATCTGTGCTATGAAATCACCTATTTAAATGTAAACACTGATTCAAATTTAGAAAAAAATATCTAACCTTGTATTCGGAACATTTTCGCTATCAATTATTAATTTTCAGTTTTAGCTGCTTTCACCATTTTTTTTTTACAACCCAGGTTTGTCCATATTTGTATATGAGTGTGTTTCAGATAAACAAAGGCTGTAAATTTGTGGAAGTAATTTAAGTTTCTGGAAATCCTTCAAGTTGGTAATCGAGCACATAGAGCCGATAAGAGAGCTTTTAAAACTCTTTCTCTCTCAGCTCTCAGCAATCAGCCTGTCTCTCTTACAGTCAGAGAAAGAGAGAGGCTTTAAAACTGCTACAGAGTAAAGTATGGAATTACAGAAAAAGGCTTTACAGGAACGCTGAAAGCTGATGTGTAGGTTTCAAGTAATCAAAAACTTTAAAAAAATAAAATAAATAAATAATAATAATAATAATAATAATTGACCTGGGAGTGGAAAGGTTTTTTTTTTTTTTTTATGTTTTAAATAAAAAGTTGCAGTACTATGGCCCGGCAGGGGAAAGGTTTTTTTTTTTTTTTTTATGTTTTAAATAAAAAGTTGCAGTACTAGGATTAATTAACAAAAATAATACTAGGATTAATGAACAAACATAATAAAAAATAAGATAATTTTAAATTATATTAAATCACAAGTCCTAGTGAACTAATTGAGTGTCACAAGTGCTACTTCTATAAAAGACATTAACAATTATGAACATTCTCCTCCAAATATTAGACTTTTTTTCTCTAAATTTGAGGATTGTGACTGTATAACATTTTCATTTTTTTACCAATTTTGTGCACACAAAATCATGTCACACAGAGATTTGGCTATACTGTATATTTGTGAGGACTTATATGTCTTTACTAATATTGTGAAATATCATGATGACTATGTGTCCCAATGAACCTGATCTACGGATGACTCTCTCTAGGTCTCTTGTGTACCGCTTTTAGGTGTCCTTTCATGAACCTGACACCAGCAACCCCTAAAAGCTTTATTTATTGCTTGTGCCGAGGCAGTGGTGGAATACAAGGCAGAATACCAGATTCTGCATTATAAAATCATTTTCCGGAGGGTTTCCAGATGAAAGAGTTTGAATATATTATATGCTTATGGGACTGAATTCAATTCCTGTCAAAGAAAGAGCTGGAGCATGCAGAGAAAGAGAGAGCGTGGGAACACATTCAAACAAAAATGATGTGATGACTGTCAGTCACAGAGAGCAGAACTGATGGCAAATATTTATACGCACTTTCAGATAAGCCTTTTCAATGCCATGTTTAGCTTGCATGTTCATTGCATTGCCATGTTCAATTCAGGCAATTAAAGATTTTTCAGTTGACCAGCTGCCTTAATGGTAGTCAGTAAAGGGTTTGGGATTGTGCACACTATTATGTTGCCAATCAGCCTTGTCATAATGTCATTTTCCTGCAACTCTAGTATGATTAGTCAAATGGCATCTAAATATTTGTATTAAAGTTTCCTGTTAATTCAGATTTTTTTTTCATCATTTTTATGTGACATACAAGTGTGGTCTGCTTTAGAATAATCACTTAGTGGTCAGGTACTGTAAGTGAATGCTGCAATCAAACCCCTGACCTTGCCATTGCTAGACACTACACAGGAACACTTCAGAGAAAGCTGTAAGTGGAGCAACATGAAGTTATTTAAATAGACTTCCTTTGTAGATTGGGTTATTTTCTGTGCTAATCAAGCTTAAAAGCTTAAATTGTACAAATACATTTTACTAATTAAGTGGTTTTGTCATCCTCTTCAGATATTTTCTGTATTTCTGTATAATGTCATATTCAGCTGTCAACCTTCGGGTTCTTGGTGACGTATTAAAGAGTTCATGACATGTGAAATCAAATTGTTCTTGATCTTTTGACATAAAAGAGGTTTTTATATCCTTAAAACATTTTGCAAGTTTCATAGCTTAAAATGTCCTCCTCCTTGTAAACAAAGCGTTTATTAAACCAAGCTCCAAAAATGGCTTGTTTGGAAATTGTGGGATCTGTGCCGTCACACAGGCAAATTCATTTGCATATGACTGCCTCCAGAGCAAGACATTGACGAAATCCATGTTAAGATCCCTTTAAACAAACACGGTCGGTTATGTGAATGTAAACAGACAGCACAAAGACAGATATATATAAAAATATTAAATAATAAAAATATTGGTATTGACACCAATGTCAGCAACGCCTTTTTTGTTCAGTTTGTGTTGGTTTGACAAGAAAATAAGTGATATCGCCCTTCCCTACCTGTGAGAGTCCTGTGTCACTCCCAGGAGCGCAAATGTCAATGGCCCTAAGCACAATTCTGCACAGAGGATAGAAACCTATTAATCTCAAGCAGATGTGTTTGTTACCAATAGGCATGTGTTTGTGTGAGAACATAAGCTAAAGTAAAAGGTGGTGTAATCTAAGAAGGAGGCTGTCTTTAAACAAATGTGAACAACATCATATCACAATAACAGCTCATATACAACAGTCTCACAGTAGAGAGCAAGCCAGATGCCTTGAGCAGTCTCTGTGTCAGGTTTATGAAGAGCTCCACCTGTTCCCTCCCTCTCCCCAACATGGCGCTGACATTCTGTGATATTTCAGCCAAATGTCACGAGACAGACTCTGATGAACAAGCGTACGGAATGTCCCACCGAAAGAGATACGCATGCAGTGGTACTCAAATGAAAGTTCACATTTGATTCATGTGCTTGGCCACTGATACGTGACGCCAAAGATGGCAGGAGATAGGGTCGTTATGCTAGCGAGGTTGGAGAGCAGAAAAATTCCGGCTAATAAGGTCACACTGTTTGATGCTAGCTGGTTCCCACGACCCTGTGTCAAAGATGGGAGGCGCCGCAAATGCCAAAAGAGTGCCGTCTTAAGGAACTATGTCCGGAATGCTCACAACCGTTAAATGTGTAGCACATAATCCCGACCAGGTTGTCACTGATCGCAACCGTGGTTTCCTTATTAAACCTGCTGGATTCTGTCTGTGTAATGTGAAATATGCTGGAAAATTCAGTAAGAATGAACACAGTGTTATTTATTAGAAGAGGAAAGGGATAGTTCACCCAAAAATGAAAATTACCCCATGATTTACTCACCCTCAAGCCATCCTAGGTGCATATGACTTTCTTCTTTCAGACAAATACAGTCGGAGTTATATTTAAAAATGTCCTGGTTCTTCCAAGCTTTCTCTTCTCACGTTCATGAGAGAGAGGTGTTCCAGCGGATGACGTAGGATGTATTCGTAGCGTAAGCTCCGGTGAGAATATGCTAGTCTCTCGAGAACCAAGTTTTGTTTACAGCAAAGGAAAACCAATCACCTCCTGGCTTATATCGAAATCCTCAGACATTTTTCTTTACAAATCCTCGTTTTGTACTTCTAATTCGTTACCGGTGTTTTGTTTTGCTCTCTCCTCTGTGCTTCCATGTTCGTCACTTCTCTCCGGAGCTTACACTACGCCTACATTCTACATCATCCGCTGGAACGCGCGTATGACAGTTAGCTGAAGCTATAGAGATGACAGTTTATAAAGTTTTAAGTATGGATGCTTTTATTATCGATTCACTTCAGAAGGCCTTTATTAACCCCCAGGAGCTGTGTGGAGCACTATTTATGATGGATGGATGCACTTTATTTTGCTTCAAAATCTCAACACCCATTCACTGCCATTATAAAGCTTGGAAGAGCCAGGACATTTTTTTATATAACTCTGATTGTATTCGTCTGAAAGAAATAAGTCATGTACACCTGGGATGGCTTGAGGGTGAGTAAATCATGGGGTAATTTTCATTTTTGGGTGAACTATCCCTTTAAAATAGTTACGAATTTCCATGAGATTACTAATATTGGGATGCTAGTGGGTCAGTTATATCAGTGGATCCCAACCCTGGTCCTGGAGGCACCCCAACACTGCACGTTTTGCATGTCTCCTTAATCAAACACACCTTATTCAGGTCATCAGCTCATTAGTAGAGACTCCAAGACCTGAAACTGGTGTGTCAGAGAAAGGAGACATGCAAAATGTGCAGTGTTGGGGTGCCTCCAGGACTAGGGTTGGGAACCACTGAGTTATATGATTAATCAGTTCAAATAAAAAAATAAAATCAAAAATACCATGTCTCCTATGAAATAATAATAAAACATTATGCCAAACTACTTCACTACAGTTTTCTTTTTAAGAATTGCATTTATTTAATTAGGCTTTTTTAATTATTATTTTATCAGGACAGTTGTATCACACTGATATTTTTACAGCTTAAAAGAAACCAAAATGAATTTAAATGTTTACTATTTGTCATTGACAGTAGTATTCCGATGCCCCTAGCAAGTTTAAGTAGCATAACCAGTAGCCATTCAATAAAAAAACCAAGCTGGCTATTCACCAAAAAACTGAATTTTTGGTGAACATTATGGCGATGTTGGTCCACAAGCAAGACCAGAATTCATGCAGGTTTAAAATAGTATATTCAGTGCTTAGGTTCTCATCTTTTTCAAGATAACTGATAAAACCAGGAAGATAATTATTTCTAAGGTTTTCATTACCGTCTCTCTTCAGGCTCAAAGACTTTCAGAACTTTGAAAGGAACTGTGGAAAAAACCTTCTTGAAGCAAACACCTCTCTTCACATCTCTCCTTCTTTTAATTTGTAGTATGTCTGCTTCAAAAAGCAATCCAATTATGAAGCTTTTGATGAGTTTAATAACAGTTAATTTTGTCGGGCCTGTCCTCAAAGGCCTGGTTATGAGATATGGACATTAAAGGGATTTCAAGAGTATGAAAAGTCTAGAGGATGTCAGTTTTGATCCACCAGTCGAGGGGGAATGGATCCCAGCACAAGCAGATAAGTTCTGGTTGAGTTAACTTGGATTAGTGCAATAGTATAATTAAAAGTATTTACAATTTGCAGTTGCTGTCACTGTTCGTCTGGCCTCTACCATCTGTACTGACTCCTGGGACATAAATGCCAATGTGACAATATAAGGCATAAAATATGCTTTGAATGTGACAATGCTTGGATAGGCAGAAGAGTGTTCATGTTAAATTATGGTGTGTTGTCCAAATGTTTAATTTTAGAAAGATATTTTAAATCTAAATAGGGGAATAGCATGTGCTGTAAGTTACTTTCAATAAAAGCATCTGCTGAACGCAAAAATATAAAAGTAAACTTGATTTTTGTTCACAAACCTCTTTGTTCTGTGCCATCTTTTTTGTGCCCTCTTTGTTCAATCCTAGGGTTTTGCAGGATGTTCCTATACAGTTGCTACCCAGGTTACAAATTTAGGTTGTTGAAACGTTGTTTTGAAATATTTATAAAACATTGAAATATTTCTTGTTGTGATTAGAAAGGTATTTAAAGATTACAAAAATTTTTCTTAGAACATTCTAACTTTATTTTTAAAATAAAATTTAACCCAAGATTCTTGCTCTTACAATATTTTCTCTCAACGTTATGACAATGTATTTTAAATATTAATAAGGTTATAAGAATGTTCCAAAAACATTACATTAAAAATGTTTTTTCCTAACGTTTATATAACTTTTAAAACAGTAGTGAAAGCAGAGAATGTTCCCTATCAGCTGGAGAACATGAATTAGGTGGACCCAAGTCCTGAATCTGCTTGTTGGTTTGGTTCATTTGATTAATATGAAAGCAGTTTTAGAACCACACCAACCCAGTCTCACTGGAAATTTTAACTTTTTTAGGAGGTGGCGATTTTGTATACTTTTTCCTTAAAAATCATAGGAAGGTCCATCCCTAAACATAATCGTCACTGGGGCGTAAACAAAGTGTATGAATGAGATTGTACTAATTCATACTAATCATTCTCCAATTCATTCCTCAAAATATAAAGAGAGTTAAGTACTGGCATGAGATTGTGTTGACCACACTTGGGAGTTCATATAAAGGCAATCAGACCCAAATTGTGGCTATGAACAGCTACTGGTCACACTTAGCATATTCTAATGCATTTCTCATAGCTGAATGGCCTTCAGAAAGCAATTCTTCTCATCTCTTGCAAAGCTTCCACAGGTGACAAACAAACATTTGGACCCAAAAATAAAATTAGAAACTCATAGACAAAGCCATATTAGACAAAGAGAGATATGACAATGGTTATCTTTGACTCTTCCCTCTATATTTTTCCTGCAATTAGCACTATGCACTGCAAACCCCTCGGTGTGCCCTTGCTGTCCTGAAATATCCTCCCAGCTTTGAGACCTTTACAAGCTCCTGTTCTTCCACAGCGTGGGGCGAAGAAGATGACGATGATGACATTATCCAAGCGTTATTTCTTCTTAACGACTGCTGCTCTGCACTTGTTCAACAATCAGGTAAGGACACAATGCTCTGAATGTCACATGCATCATCTCAAAGCAGAAGGAGATTGTCAGTCCATAAGTGTCCACATGCACATGATGTTGCTTTCAGTGACAGCCAATCGTCTTGCATGTCACAACATAAGAACATAATAGAGGAGGAAATACAGGAAGTTAGACACTTCAAATGTCACCTCACCAGCCTTATATATGACCCTGGACCACAAAACCAGTCATAAGGGTCAATTTTTTGAAATTGAGATTTATACATCATCTGAATGCTGAATACATTTCCGTTGATGTGTGGTTTGTTAGAATAGGACAATATTTGGCCGAGATACAACTATTTGAAAATCTGGAATCTGAGGGTGCAAAAAAATGAAAATACTGAGAAAATTGCCTTTAAAGTTGTCCAAAAGAAGTTCTTAGCAATGCATATTGCTAATCAAAAATTAAGTTTTGTTATATTTACGGTAGGAAATTTACAAAATATCTTCATGGAACATGATCTTTACTTAATATCCTAATGATTTTTGGCATAAAAAAAAAATCGATAATTTTGACCCATACAATGTTTTTTTTGGCTATTGCTACAAATATATCCCAGCGACTTAAGACGGTTCAGGGTCACATATATGAATGAATGCATGTCCGTTAAATTTTGTATTTTTAGTAAGCTTCCTACGTGTAGCATATTTGGGCAAACTGAAGGTAGTGAAAGTGTCCTGCCTTTTGAAATACCAGTTAATTTTGAACAAAACGTAAGGAAAAATCACATATAACCTTCATGGATACCCTTCATGGATATGACAATCCCTTAATGCACTGTCATAATCTTAACAAAAGATTTCCAGCCAACAGAGCCAAGAGAAATATTGATAATCAATATGTTTTTATTCTTTAATGAAAAGCATAAAATAGTTTGACCTTATTATAAAAGTATTATTTCTGGCAATATTTTATTTGCTGTGCATTTTGGGGCCCGTTAGCATTTTTATACATACATTCATATAATACATCAGCTGTGAGTGTTAATAGCGTCTCATTTGGTTCCATCTATGTAAAATATTATTTATGGAGATAGTAGCCTATGTAGGCAGCTGACAGCGAGGGAGATCACTAGATGATGTAATATCTGAAATACTCACCAATTTACAAACCGGTGGGATTTAGTACTTACTGACAAATTATGATATAAGAGGTGTGACCGACCCTCTGATAGATAAATGACTTTCTGGAAGGTTCACTGTTCTCCTGCAGCTAACACTGAGAGATCTATAGTCCCTGCACTATACTAATATTTCCATCTTGAAGTGAGATGAGAAAACTGAGTATGTGCATGTAAAACTCCCCAAGCAGAAGCCACCAGATGTCTACCACTTCCTGACAGATTAACTCACTTTATGCAAACAACACATAAATATGATTTGAAATGCAGCAGTTAAAAATGTTAATGAGGAGACTTCTTCCTCCAAGTATGATTTCCGAGCCTTTAGAGAATTTATAAACACGCTGACAGTTTTGCACTGCTTAAAATATAAACATGCCATTTGTTATCTGTCTTAAGCAGAGATGCTAAAATACACTGTTTAATATCTTAACTAATTAATTTATATATATATTTATTGAAACGATGTGCCTATTTCTAATAAACTCTAAAATGCTGATCAATCAATGTAATTTATAACATATATCAACATTTGTTGAGAAAGCTCCCAAATTTAGATAATTTAAAAAACATTGTTATTGTGGCAAACAAATAATGCACTAAATAGATGAAAAATTATATTAGAAGCCAGTATTTTGTTTGGCCACTGTTAATGCTTTAAATTAATTCTATTAAAAACACAAATGTGTAATTTGTCTGATTGAAATAGTCAACAATTTACAGACTCGTGGGATAATATAAGTGATGTGCAAAATATGAACATTCTGTCTTGTTTATTCCAAATTAATGGACTTTTGTCTACAAGTCAAAAACCCAATGAGAACATCAATGCTTCATTTTGTTTCTATAAATGACATCATCAACATTGTGACTGTTAATTAACAGTTGCTGGTCAAATGTCATTTTTAAGGTGCTCAGCAAGCCATAAAAAATGTATTCCATAAATTACATATAGGGTAACCCTGGTATTTTCATTTTCTGGCATTTGCAACACCACATATGTAAAACGATATATTATTTTAAGGTATTTCATACCCGCATTTTTATGTGTTTGGCCTCTCCCTGGAATGCCATGAATAAATATGAGCCCATTAACGCATTTTAAAGTTGCTGCTTTGCATACTCTCTTGTCATTACTATGTAAATGAGTCTGGCCCAAGTTGGTAAACAGAAAGCCAGTAAGGAGAGGTGCGAAACAGGAGGAAATGAAATACAGTAGTTACAGAGCTGTGTACTAACAACATTAAGCATGCCCGGACTTATCTCTCGCGTTTACATTCCCAGACTCGACTGGAGAAAAACTACTCTGCCATCGTGGAAGGCGTTTGCATTCAGTCAAAGTTTTTGGCAGAAATTGCTGTGCACAACGTTGGTGATTATAATGAACAGTAAGGCTAATGATGGTTCACCGGTTGATGGAAAAATGTAACAGCATAATTATTCAGACGGTGAATTAATGTTTTAGCTTCACCGACCTGCCGTTTTAATGCAGGTTTAACTTATATTTACAGCTGAGTGAACAGTTGCCTTCGTCAATCAGAGTTGAGTCCTCTAACAGGCACGGAAGATTTTAATTAGATTTCAGGAGTGGAGGTGATAACAAACTGATGATAACGGTACCTGTGGGCTTATCTAAGTGCGTTACACGTGATCTTCTGTCACTCTGGTAGAAACAGCCGTTTTACGCAGATCTGAAATACTTCTACCGTTTTACATGTCATGGGTTGGGTTTGGTTTAGTGTGGGTGGTTCATCAGTATGAAAACTTCTTCAGTGATTGCCAGCTGCAGCTTTATCAGTACCTTTGAGGATGTGAAGCGTCACAGTGAAGCATCAGCTTTGTGCTTGTGAATTGGATTTTTGCATTTCCGCAGAAGTGTGAGTGTATTTGAATGTGAGTGTCAAAGTCTTATATCCATGTGATATACAGTTGTAAATCAATTTCATTCCATTTCTGTCTGTCTGTGTTCTGCTGAAGAAAGGTGGTCATACTGGTTTGGAACAACATGAGGGTGAGTAAATGGTGACAGAACTTTCATTTTTGGGTAAACTATTCCTTTAAGACTGAAATATCATTAATTATATAAGCCTCGCCTAAAAATGTGCAATACCTGGTGATCTCATGAGTATTTGTATGGAAACAGGATTTTAAAAAAAATTCTGCCACAGGATAAAAACATTTAAATAAAAATAAAATAAAAACTTTTTCTTGCAATTTTGAGTTTTTATCTCACAATTCAGACACAATTGCAAGATAAACTCAAAATTGCGAGATACAAACTCAGAATTATGTGGTATAAACTTTGTTTATAACTTGCAGTCGCAAGATATCAACTCGCATTTCTGAGAAGAAAAGTCAAAATTATGAAATATTAACTCACAATTGCAAAAAAATAAATTCATAAAAAACAGAATGTCGCAATACGCTTTTTTACTCTTTTAAAAAAAGAAAAAACAGAACAAATTGTGAAATGTAAACTCACAATTCAGTCAAAAAAAGTCAGAGTTTAGAGAAGAATTCAGACAGAAATAAAGTTGAAATTTAGAGGAAAAAAATTTAGAAGTAAATACAATTCTGAAAAAAAAAGATATCAACTTGGAACTGTGAGAAACATGATATACATGAACATGATATAAACTGCTTACATTTTATATTACACTTTATACAACAGTTCGTTCTGGTTCTCAAATCTGATTGGTTGAGAACCGTGAGATATGGTACTGGTATCGCTAGCCCAAGAAGATGCCACTCCTCTCGTAGAGTGTGCTCTCACTCTGAGGGGGCATGGTAAACGCTGGGCCTGGTATGCTAAGACTATAGCCTCCACTAATCAGTGGGCAAGTCTCTGTTTGGAGACAGCCTTTCCCTTCTGCTGTCCTCCGAAGCAGACAAAGAGCTGGTCTGAGGTCCTGAAGCTCCGCGTACGGTCCACGTAAATGCGCAGAGCACGAACGGGACAGAGCAGAGCGATGGCTGGGTCTGCCTCCTCCCGGGGCAGCGCTTGCAAGTTCACCACCTGATCCCTAAAAGGAGTGGTGGGAACTTTGGGCACATATCCAGGCCGGGGTCTCAGGACAACGTGAGAGTTACCCCGTTCCGAATTCTAGGCACGAATCGTCAACCGAAAATGCAGAGGAGCACTGTCTTCGACGACAGAAACTTAAGCTCTACTGACTGCAGAGGCTCGAAGGGCTCCTCCTTCAAGGCCGTCAGGACCGAGGGGAGAGCCCAAGAGGGTAACAGGTGAGGGCGCGGAGGATTTAACCTCCTTGCCCCTCTGAGAAACCTGATGACCAAGTCGTGCTTCCCCAAAGACTTACCGTCTACTGCCTCGTGATGTGCGGCAATGGCGGCAACATACACCTTAAGGGTGGAGAGTTCGTCCTGTAGAAGGCTCGGCTCCGAAGCGAAAAGCTGATGTGCGTTTGCACGCGCTCTCCTTTTATACCCGCGCTGCGGGGCGGGGTGCGCGTGGCGAAACACGCACGCCAACTGTCATTGGCTTGTTTAGTTAACACTCGAAGGTGATTGGGCTCTCGGGCGAGATCCCAATTCGTCAGTCACGACTGACGTAACGTCGAACGTGACTGACTGAAAGGGAACGTTAGTTAATATAAGAAGAAACGTCTAGCTTTGCGGTCTCTCTCTCTCTCATTTGGATGCACGTCTTGTCGCATTGTTTCTCTCTTATAACCTCATTATTTCTCACTAATAACCTAACTGAAGCAGCACATGCCCTTGATACGAATTCTAAAAGTGACGTATGTTTAACTGTCAACTTGAGCTTTGAATCCGTGGCAGAAGGAAGTAGTTCCGCAAAAAAAGAGGGTTTTATTAGGCACTCCGTTGTTTCTTGTTTAATTACACACATGTTCCGTCGAACTGTTGTATAAATGCAATATCACTCTTGTACTCGAGTGATATTACTCATGTACATTTCAGCATCTACCCAAACAAACTTATGTTTTTTACTTATAAACAGGGGCGTAAACAGCAATTTTTGAAGGGGACACAAATAATACAGCTAAAATTGTACTTGTAAGGATATGTATACACAGAGGAATGGCTTACTACTATTAGTGCAGCAGGGAGACCGTGCCAAATTAGACAACTTCAAGTTGTTGTGGTCGCGCCGAGACAGCGCTCGTGTCCGTTGTAGACATTACTATCTGGCAACTATGTTGCCAAATCCACGGTTTTCCCGTGGAATTAGGCTACTTTATCACTGTTACCACGGGTTGTGTTTCATGTCCGTGGGTTGAAGCGACCCCAATAACGTGTTTTTTAGCCCCCGGAACGCTATTTTTACCGAGGGACCCCCTCAAAATGCGGATAGTTTGGGCTAGTTTTGAGTAACAATTGGGCGGGTTTTGTTGTGAAAACCTGGCAACCCTTTCCGTCAAGCAGGTAACGTTATTATTGCTAACATAGCGTACTTATATAAAAATACATTGGCATCGTGTAGTAAAGAGAAAATATTCACTTCTTCCGATGTTTAAGTGAATAAAATAGCCTTGACAGCCTTACTTACTGGAGTTCCATAACTATTGACTTTGTTCTCTCTCACCAGACTTGTGCGTGTGTAGCCTAGGTGATGTAAAAGAGGAAAGCAGGCATTTGGATTTTGGACCAAAGCACTGTGAGGCAAGGGAGGGGGAGACTCAAAATGTTTCTAATCTTAAAACGCATTTTTTGCCCTGTTTGTGTTGTTTTACTACTTTACTTACACAATTATTTAAAGTATAAAACATTGTTATTTACAATACACAGCGTGGATTTTAATCATAATTTTAGGGGGGACAACCCTCAGATGGGGGGGTCCTGCTCATCCCCCCCCCCCCGGATTTCCGCCTATGCTTATAAATATTGTGTACGAAAACTAAGGTATAAACAATGACACCAGACTGAATCCTTACAACAATTATATTCAATTCTGTACAACACCACTCTTGCTTGTGTAAAAAAAAAAAAAGTGAACATGTTATTCAATGTCTCCTCATGTTTTCCAGTTGGAAAGATGACTTTTCCTGCTGCTATGATCCTTTAATGCAATATTTTCTGTCCTGCTGTGCCGCTTTCATTCTCATGAGCTTACTGACCCACTGAGGTCACACTGATGAACCATCTGGGTCTGAAACACGTCTGCACACACACTCGAGGGGTATTAAGGAGAAATACTCATGCCATTGACTCCTTCAGTCACCCGTGCTCTGCTGATCTCGGCACACAGGAGCTACTTTTCTGTTCTCTACCGTTTCTTATTGGGGAGTAAAGGAGGCTATTAGTTTTGGATGCGGATTCGATTCACGTTGACAGGCCATGAGCAGTACTTTTTTTTTTTTTATACTTCTCTTCTGGTTGCTGGAATATAGGCTTTTATCAAATGCGATTGTACGTCTCTGTCCTCATTGCTCTCGCCCCATTCCTCTCAACCTCCCTCGCATGTGTTGACTGGATCTTTGTACTTTTGCTACATTGTATATTTTTCTTTGTGTTGTGTCTTGAATTTAGGGCTTTTAATCAATTATACGTTTTAATTGAATTAATTATATGATATGCTAATTGATTCAAATTAATTAATCAAATTAATTCCCTATATCAATTATTTTTTGAGAAAATCCCTATTTTAATTATGATTAGTGATGATTGCTATGCATGACTGCGAGATTTGAAAGTGGTTACATGCAAATCTTTTTGTAACAATCTGATTCAGTTATTTTGGAATCATTCATTATTAATTCCAAAAATATGCTAAATTGTAACTGGAGAGACAGTTTCACTATAGACAATTATATGCGTTACAGATTTGCATGTCATGTGATGCATAATATGTATTATTATCATCATAATAAATAAATATATATAACTGAGTCCCTCAGTTGTCCTCAGTGTGAAAATATGGATCTCAAACTCATACAGTCATTGCTGAAAAGTGTGCAAATACACAAAAGAATTTGTAGGGTCTGAAGCATCTGAAGAACAGCGGGCAGTTTTATCTGTTCAGGACAAACAAGGGACTCGTGAACTCATGAAACTATCACAAAAAAAAAAAAAACGGCTGTGGATCATCCAGCTAACAACACAGTATTAAGTATCAAGTGTATGCAAACTTTTGAACAGGGTCATTTTTATAAATTCAACTATTATTTTCTCTTGTGGACTTTATGTAAACTATATGCATGTGAAATATCTTATTCAGGTCAGTACTAAATAAAAAAAATCATTTTGTATGATCCCTCTTATTTTAGTAAAATAATTAACATTTTGCAGATACTGCAAAGTGTATGGACCACAACTGTATATGTGTGTGTGTGTTAACATGTTTACATTTAGATCATTGAATAGACATAACAAAAAGTGGTTTAGATGTCAAAATATTGTGTTTTATTTCCATATCAATGAATAGAAACCTATCACTCGTATCCAGTCAATTTTGCAATCATGTTGAATACTTTAATTCCTCAAATTCAAAGTTTAATTGATAGTTTTTGATCAAATCTAATAATTCATTGCATTTATATAGCGCTTTTCTAAGCACTCAAATGGGGGGATCTCCTCATCCACCACCAGTGTGCAGCATCCACCTGGATGATGCGACGGCAGCCAGTGCGCCAGAACGCCCACCACACACCAATTTATTGGTGGAGAGGACACTAATCTAATCTAGCTAATAACAAAACAGGATTAATTTGCGGGAATCACATGAATAAATCACTGCATGTGCACATACCACAATGTGTAGCCTACTTGAACCTAGGCTGATACACACCTGCTGTGCAGGAGATGAAGAGGAAAGCCATGACACAGAGGAAGAAGAAGAGATGAAAGGGATTATTCTGCATTATCAAACAGTGTAACTCTCTGAGTGGATTAGGAAGCACTAAATTCCATGAGTTACCATGCTAGATAAATATGGCATGCTCATGGGTGGTCCTGAGATAGCTGAGTATATTTCATGTGTGTTTACAGTATCGACTACAGCTTCAGCTTAATTCGGAGAGACTTCAAGTTAGTTCTCAAGTTGCTGAAGACATCAAAGCCCAAAATAATCCATCACTAAATAGTTCACTGGATTCATGATTCAGATATTCATAGAACTCGGGGAACTCCATATTTTAAACAATGAGTGTCTTCATGGGAATGTACACACATGCAAGGAGGGTGCAATTTCAAGCTATATAGTGAGTTAAAAATCTTTGAAATTAATGCAACTCATCAATTACACCATGGTCAAATATTTTTGCATAATAACTGCTAAACTGTAGTGTATACCTGTAAATGACCATTTTCATTACATACTTTAAAGTATCGTATCACTCTGAGTTCTCATTGCTAAAAAAATTAATTATGCAATTATATATTACACATTTAAACTAATTAATATTTCTTATAAATTTAAACTAATTCATATTTCTTGTCTATTAATATTATAAATTTTTTTACATTTATTAGATTGTTCTTTTATTAAAAGTTGTTTTTTTTTTTTTTTTTAGTGCTGGCAGTATGATAGACAGTTTCCACACAAGACATGGTAAATGTCAATTTGTCTCATTTAAAGCACTGCAGCTACTGCTGCACGTCTAAAGACTGTTTTTAAAAGCAAGAAAACATCTTACCAAAGAAATGTGTTTGATTGTGGCCATGTGAACCCAAAACTAGCCTTACTAGAACACTGATTTAGTCATTCAGACAATTACCCTGACTCTTAAAAATGTACTTTTACACATCTCTACTTTGCAGTCATGTCAAAAAATGGTGTCAACAAAATCAAAAGATGGTTATGAGCTATTCTGCAGTGCATAATAAGTCTTGTGGGCTAATGTGGGGTCTGATATCTGTGACAAGACTGAAAAGCACACAATTTTTATGTCATTTTTAGAAAAATAGAGCAGAACAAATTGCAACTATATTATAATACAGCAGTCGCATCATTAGACATATTAGGAGTTTGAGGATTTGCAGTGTTGACTATATTTTTTCATATTTAATCTTGTCCTAATCCTCGCTGAAGCATAGTTGTGTTTCATGCCTGCTGGCACGTTGTTTCCAATGCATGACTTGTGTAGCCAGTGAAATGGTAATCCTGCTGTCAGAACATTGCCTCTTTTCTCTCTCTCTCTCTCTCTCTCTCTCTGTCAAGAGCTCTCAAGAAGCCCTCAATAATAACAGACGGGCCAGGCTGTTCCTCACCCCAATGAAGGAGCATCTTCAGCCCTCTTCATGCGCACCAATCCCCCAGCATTCTTGGGGATTAATCAAATGCCCCCTTCCAGATACCATACGCCCTCACCAAAACTCTCTTTGTGTGGGAGTTCATTCCTGTGCTGCCACTGCTGCCTGTAAGGGCACTACGGCTATGAATAATGGGCCTCAAAAATATAATGCTGATTTATGCAAATAACAGGTGAGGAGATCCAATTCCTTGCATAATGTTCCTTGGATAATATAGAACATGATATAGCCTGCAGTGGAAGTGTGTGGGGGGAAAATGGTCCCTTTTGTCACTGAGTCATTCTTTTAACATGTTGCACTACAAATACCATCTTTCCGCCCTTTTATAATACATGCACTATAAGAACAGCATTGAATTGCACTTTTTCATTTCAAAACAAGACATATTCCAGCACTCTTTCAACTTAAAAAGCCCAGAATATTTTAATGAAAATATAGATGGAGCTATAACTGAGTGTTCAAATATTAGCACATTCATTGTAATGAATTTCAACCAGGACCTGAAATTAACACAAGCCAAGCGCTTAAAGCGAGGAAATAAATCAACATTGGTGATTAAATGAAACAGTTACTCACTAGTTGGCCGGTAACTTTTTTTTTTATTAATTCTATAAATGCCCGAGAATGCTATATGGTTTAGTATTGATCAAATCTCAAAAAACTGCATTGTGATTATATAAATATGTAATCTAATGCGCTGTGTGTTTAAGAGTAAAGCTCTTTTCATGGCTCGCAACAAATGCTGTGCTCGCCGTCTCTGCAAGTGCTGTAAGTTTCTAATAAAAGCTCTGGTTTAATGTTTGATATCAAAGGGGAAAAAATCAGTGAAGCATCTCAAGTCAATAGTCATTTGCAGGTGTGGCAAAATGTTAGTTTTAGCACTGATTGCAACTGAGCTTTCTAATTCAAAATAACACATAAACTAGGGCTTTTCAAATGTCAAACTTAGATCAAATTTCATATTATATTACCATACCTTAGCACTTTTGTTGAACGTGTTCTCTCTTGAAAGCTCTGTCTTTATTAACATATCAGGGGTATTCAATTAAAATAAATTTGGTGAGGATTTGCCATAAATTCATAAAGTCTGTTTAAATATTGGTCTGCACATTTATACAGAATCCATTTGCATGAATGCATTTGATTGGAGAAGGCATGACCAAATATGTCTATTTAAGGGTGCTGGTTGATGTTTAAAAATGTAGGATAGTTGAAATATGTAAAGAAAATGCAAGGTCATCTGTGTTTTGAATTTTCATCAAAATCAATCAATCAATCAGATTTATTAAGATAATTAATGAGCCAGATTTGGCCGCTATTTAAGTAAAGTTGTTGTTTGCATTGAAAAGGAGCCTTTAAGCCATTATAAGCCAGCATCCAATTTATGCTTTGACAACAGGCTGATGAGTGTCTGTAAACTCAGTTTAATTTTATGTCACACTATGCAAATAAATGCCAGTGAATCAATAGACATCAGATTGAGATAGTCGGACAAAGGCTAAAAGCCATTTAGCTACATAGATAAGGAGAGTGAATCTGTCTTTTGTGTTTATTCACACCAGACATTGTGGCACCATTGTATCACCCCAGTGGCAACGTCAGCTAGTGTTTATTGATTTATTGGGTGATTGTGGGCTGTTTGACATTTCTTTTTATGTCTAGCTGTCAGTTGCATCTTTGTATTCTAGAGTTGAAATGGAATCATAGTGTGATAAGATAAGGCAATGCAGGTAAACATTTTAATTAAAGCACAGTTTACTGACAGTAAGTAGCAGTGATATGGAGGAACTGTCTGTTTCCCAGTTCTTTTAATGGTTCTAGGTAAGTATACCAGGTTTCATGATTACCTCAGATGTGAGTCAATGTGTCCTGGATAAATTAGTACTGAAGATCCTATATTAGATCTATAGAATGCAATGTATATTGAATAACAATGAGATGAGTTTGTTTAGACTGGAGGTGGTTCCCCTTGTGATGTCTTTTACTTTTCCAAACGCCAAGGTAGACTGTTCATATCATAACTTCTTTAGTTTAGCTATTGAGCAGATTGACTCACAACAAATATGTACTGTATTCATTTAGCATTTCATGTTAATTAGGAGAATGGGAGTCCTTTCCTTTCCTCAGCATGTTACTCTGAGACTTTTTCTCATAATTGCTTTTACTTTCTCACAGTGTCTGTATGTGTGTGTGAGTGAGACAGCTTGTGCACTCAGATAAAAGGTTTGCTTTTTTCACCCTTGTTTCCTTATTTTTCTTTATTATTTTCTTTAATATGCAGAATTTTGAATAGAATGCTTTCCACTGTGGCGTGCATGTTTTTTTGTTTGTTTTTTGTGAAAATAGGAGATATATAAGAGAAGACATGTGACACATTGATTTGCCTCATTAAATGTCCATTCACGAACACACTCATATTTGTGACCTATGGTACTTTATGCATGCTTGCTTATGAGAGGTTGACAGTTTTAATTTGGATAAACCAAATTTTCTTCACAATTTCAAAGGCATAAATATATTATTCCTGTCACAGTGTTTTTAATTGGTTATAATTACTGACCCCATGGAACTGAATGAATTAGGCAGTGTTATGTTTAGCTGGCATAATGAGGAATCGTAGATATAAACCAGGAATTTCTGAGCCAGTGTTCACATTGAGTTCTTTAAATCACACAAAGACTTCATTAGAAATAGAATTAATTTGCTTTGCACAGTCTATGGCATACTTTGGTGTTTTGTCTTGCTTTCATTTAGGCCAGAGAGTTCAATACTACCTGGAGAATGCTATTTGTTATCAGTCCTTTTCATCTCAAAGGCAGTTGCTGAGCTGGAATATAACCATTGGATGATGTAGGCCAAAATGTTGGACAAAATGCTCAAAATTGACAGTTTATGTCTCTTAAAACCCATTGATAGAGATCTAAGGAAGCACCAGAGACAATTTGAGAGAGTGAAGCCATGTTTACTGGCCTACTATGTTTGCTTCTTACAAACAGTCTGACTCTTACCAGTACTACTGTTTGTGTGTATGTCTTTGATGCTTCAGGTTTCTGTGTGTGTGAATGTCATCTGATAGCTTCCCCAGGTTTCAAAGGGTCAAGTATGACCATAGATACTTCCAGCAACAAAGTCAGTGGATCTTATTCATTTATAACTAATAATTAATTAATAATAAATCATTTATATATATGTATATATATATATATATGTATATATATATATATATATATATATATATAATGCTACTGTAATGTTA
>NW_015547662.1:1625162-1631290 GCF_001515605.1 Sinocyclocheilus anshuiensis | reverse complement strand
TTGCACTCTCTCTCTCTCTCTCTCTCTCTCTCTCTCTCTCTCTCTCTCTCTCTCTCTCTCTCCCCATTTTACCTGAAATGCTATATAGTAATAAAGTTGTTTGCCAAGATAAGATTAAGAATTAAAACTCTTTCCTTCTCACTAACTGGCTTTTTGTCTATCATGTGGTTCATACAGTGAATTAAGCTGAACAGCAAACCCTAGCCAGGGGTCTAATTTCAGATTGTCAGAAGTTGTGTCCCTCAATTTATTTACCATGTGCTTAACTGCAGAGATGGCTGCCTATTTAAAATATGGCCACACTGACTGATGTTTGGAAAGTAATTGGAAAAAGAAACCTGTCAGAGAGCTCATAATAGACTGCTGTGAGAGGGAGATAAGGGACCATATAGCAATACAGTTTAGAAAGAAACACAATAATAGACTCACTTCAACTTCATTTTAAAATGTGAAAAAAAGTCAGAAATATTACAACCAGAACGCTGCTGATAACAAACGTGATGTATTATTTAGCTTCTCTGTTTGTTTATGGTTGAGGGAGAGGAATTTAGGTGACTCAAGAAGCCAAGGAAACTACAACCAAATTCTCAAACCTTTAACATGTCTTGAACATGTCTTTTAATACTATTTTATTCTGATTTTGAAAATGTTGATCTTTTCACAGTCCAGACCAGACCTATTATAATTCTGGAATAAAAACACCCCAGTAGTGCTCAGTGCAAATGAAGATTTTGAACTATGTGGCTACAGTGCCAGTGATGCCGTTTTATTTCCTTTTATTTTAATAGCATGAACCAATTAACAAAAAAAAAAAGGTCATTTGGAAGGAGAAAAAGATAATTGCCAAAACCTATTAAAATATTTTAATATGCACATTTTTAAACTTTTTTAAGTAACTGAAGGTTGTTTATAAACATACAAAACTTCAGGTGACGCTGTCCAACAATTTAAAACATGGAACATTCAAATGTTTTTGTCCTCCATTGGTTCCACCACAAAAAAAGGTAAAAATATGTCTCTTGCCAACAGAACATGAATAGTTAGCACATCTGAGAAGACAATACAATACTTAAATCAGAAACCCATTAAAAAAAATCATGCAGGATGGGAAAAGGTGTAAAAGGAGCATAAAAGCAGTAATGTAATGTTCCAGCACTCTTCAGGACATCTCTTAAATTCAACAAAATGATGTGCCTTCTGTAAATTACTTGACAGCATCAGGACCTTAATTCAACAAGGACAAGTTTAAAAGGACATCCACAGCACAAAAATAGAGGTACTGTAAAGAAACAACAGTCTTGCTCTAGACCGTAACCACGTCTTAAGCATTGGCAAGATTAAGCAAGTTTTTTTGTTTGTTTAGTTTTGTTGTTTGTTTTTTGTAATGAATTTGAACTTTTTTTCAAATAATATTTTAAAATAGGCATACAAATAAGAGTGAATATATGTATATGTTGAATAAGTAAGCATTTTGTCTCTTAACAAAAAACAAACAAACAGTATTTCAATCTGTTAACAATCATACGTGTGCCTGAGCCACCGTGACACCAATATATATGTGCTAGACAACACTCTAAATACAATATAGTTAGATCTAAATCCGAAGGATCACTTACACTATACACTATACAAATAAGTTTGACTTGACTTGACCAATTTCTTCAAGAACAATTAATCATCTGCTGTGGCATCAGGATCCACAGAAGAAACTTGGATTTAAGTGCCTTGCTCAGTTGTAATAGTTGATGGATCACCGAGTCCTTCTGTGTTTTGAACACATAATAATGTAATCTTTGAATTACAAGTCCATTCTTTGACTTCTAAGCTATACGACCTCATGTTTGAATGCTGTTATGACTTCGAGGTTTTAAACAGCTCAATCAAAATGATTTTTCTCAGCAGTGGCAGCCACTGAAGCTGTTCAGTTAACATCTTTTGTTTCAGTGCTTTTCATTGTTGTTATCAGCTGACCTCAGTGGACTCAGCAGTGCACAAGTCGTGTGGTGTCAGTGGTGTTGTGGCTGGACTGAAAAAGGAAGCAAAACGAAGAGGAACACAGGTGGGTTTTCATAAGGATTGTGTTGAACAGAAGAGGCAAAATCTACACAGCACATCAGAGACCACTGTTTTGTTAAACACGTACATGCACACTCATAAAAAGATTGTAGAATCCTTGCTGTTTTTGACCAGAATAGACACAAAACAAGTTCTTTTCAACCATTTATTTTCCTGGGCCATGGAGGTTTATTGTACACTTGATAAAAGGAATCATTCGTAATTGGAATCAACATTTTAGCATTGATTCGCAGCGGTATAGCATACAATTAAATGCATAACTGATGGCTATGTTATTGCAAGTAGTGAGGTGACACATGAACCACAAAATCCAGTCAGTTTATTTTACCCAACTTTCTGAAAATACAGTGGTTTATTTGCAAATGAAATAGGAATGATTTTCTTGGCATTAAACATAAGCTATTAAAATGTATTCATTAAATATTTAAATGAATATATTTTTTTTTTTTTTTTGACAAAACCAGTTTGTGACTCTGGTTTGTGGTAAGTATTTTTTTTTTTTAAGAAACAGAGATTTCTATTTCCAGCATGGATATATTCAATTGTCAAAAGTGACAGTAAAAACATTTATGATGCTACAAAGATTTCTGTTTCAAATAAATACTGTTCTTTTGAAACAAAACGAATCACTGTTTCCACAAAAATATTATATATATTTGCTGGATCTGTCAATGATTTCTGAAAGATCATGTGACACTGAAAACTGGAGTAATGATACTGAAAAATCAGCTTTGCATCACAGGAATAAATCACATTTTAAAATATATTCAAATAAAAAACAGCCGATAATATTTCTCAAAAACATTAGAAGTCTTCTTTCAAAAACATTAGAAAAAAATGTTTTTACTGACCCCCACACATTTGAAGAGTAGTGTGTATATACAGTATGTACTATTTATAGTTCTAGCAAAACGTACATTATGTGTAAAATTATCAAATTATTCCACTATTATGCAACAGTCCATCCAATATCAAGTTTTAAATAAAAGGATGAAAATTTTAACAGATTTTCTTTTCAATATATTGTGGAAGTCTAGTATTGAGCTGATTTGACTGATCTCTCAGCCACAGTCACACTACATCTGTGTCAAAGATACTGCAGTGGTGTCTACTTTTGATCTTCAGCATACCTGGGATTTGTTTTGTATTACCAGCTACACAGCTGGATTTTCAGATCACGTTGCTCCCACACCCCATTCTCACTGACCTCTGCCTGATAACACCAGGGAAATTTGATCTTTTCCCATGTTTTATTTAAAGGAAGTGATCTTATGGTATTACCACCCAGATCTTTGCCTCTCCACAAGGTGAACATACTTTGAGGTAGATTCTTACAAAAATGTATGATTTGAAGACAAAAACTAAATGTGGGAGTGTTTGGGTCACTATTAATTGTCCAAGATACGGTGTACTTTATTAATGCTGATGGATTTCTAATTTTACAGCCCAGTTTTTGCCTGAGATGGATTCAAGCCCACTTCTCCTGCACTAAAGTGCCATCCTGCCAACATATAAGAGTAAGTGAAACCCAATTAGAGTTAGAAAGTTAGAGAGCCTTATAACTAAGGCTCTTAGAGGGTCTTACTTAACCCTCTTCAGTGGGTTTCCCTGAACTGATACAGGAAAATTTGACACAAATCTGATATGCTAAGTAATGCTTTTGCTTATAAAATAAGCATGGAATCTAGGTCTGAGATTCTGTGAAGGTCAAGTTTCTTTCAGAGCAGATTTCCACTCATGTATTAGGTGCATACCTGCTATGCTGCTATAGAAAAGAAGCATTTCTGCTGCAATTCTCAGTTTGTATTGTTTTGTCCCCCTTCAATCAATAAAAATCAATAAAAACAAACATTTATTCTGCAGACTTGTGTTCCTCACCTTGACCTTTGCTAAATGTTTTGAGGGACAGGCCGTAGCAGAATAATCAGTACTTTGTCTCAGTGTGTTGATGAGGGACTATTGATCTAAATGAATTGATAAGGTCAGGCCCTGTTCAGGCATACACTTCTTTTTTAACCAAGGGATGGTAAACAAATATCTCGGTAACGCATTACAGCCCGCAATTAACAGCGGAGGTAAACAGAATTTACAGCGTACCTTTTTTTGTAATTACAGTGTACCTTTATAGTACTTCCGTGTAGTTATAAGGGAACAATATGCTAAGTTTGGGGAATAAAGGGGTAACAACCTGGAAAATTACAAATTATTTTTACTGTAAGTATTTTGAAACTAAGGCGTATCTATTCTAATATTATGTGGTATGTATGACCTACTATGCTAAGCCATAATCTTACGTTTGGGAGCGATTTAGCAAGAAGATACACTTTTTGTGATATTATATTGGTATTATATTATATATGGTATTGTGTATTATAACAAATCAACAGGATTTTACCGTCTTTGAATTTACAGTTTTTATCCACTCCTCTCAAGTACCATTCCGACTTGTTCATTTCACGGCTTTACCACTCAAGGTTGTGAGAAAACACTCCAACAAAACCCTCCAGTTTTAAAAGAACACACTCCCGTCAGTTTCAAAAAATGTCTCTCATTTTCACCTCGATTGGTTTTCTTCTATTTTCAAAACCTATTCTTGTCATGAGCGCCGCAAACATGGTCTCAAGGTTGTCACTATTGAATTTGGAACAACTAACATAATGTTTTTACTACTTTCACCATACTTTTACAATACAGAAACAGTAAGAGTAGTGTGGTGATGTGTGGTTCCAAATTCATCAACTGTCTTTATGAGTCATTGAATCATTCACTCATGATTCACATTCATTCAAAAATTCTGTGTCGTTCAGGAAGTAAACACCATTACTGTGTATTGCTCGGAGACTCCAGACTGGTCCCTTTTTGTCTTCATTTAGAAATATTGTCAGTGGCTGAATGAAAATAGCAATTGGCAATATTGTGTCTAAAATGTTTGACACTTAGTATTAACTACTTGTTATTGAGCTTTGCATAAATGCAATATCTCATTTATTCAATTGATTCGTTAATAAAAATGTGACTTGCTGAATTCAACTACTAGCATACTGTTCTTACTACTTTTACCATACTTTTACATGGTAGAAATAGTAAAAGTAGTGTGGCGGTTCCAAATTCATCAACAGTTTTTATGAGTCATTGAGTTATTCACTCATGATACACTTTCATTCAAAAACAGTGATTCATTCACAAGCATTCATTCATTCATACATGATTCATTCAAACACCTTTATGTGTTGCTTGGAGAAGCTGGACTGATCCCATTTTGACTTTATTTGACACGTAAATGACAACATTGTCAATATTGCAATTTCCAAATCATTCAATCAATTCATCAAAAAATTATTAATTCAGGAACAAAACAAATGACTCACTAAATTCTGAACTACTAGCATGCTGTTCCTACTGTCTTCATGAGTCTTTGAATTATTCATTCATGATTCACATGTATTCAAAAACACTGATTCATTCAGGAAGTAAACACCATTACTGTGTGTTTCTTTGAGACAAATCTGAAATGGTTTGAAAATATTTTCATAGGCTCAACAAAAATAGTAGCTGAAAATATTGTGTCTAAAATGTAAGTCACTCAATATCAACTTTTTGCTTATTGAGCGTTGTATAATGCGAAATCACAATCACAATTAATGTTTGTCTGCCGACAGCACTCGCGTGATTTTATTTAACTAAAGAATTGTAATAGAATTCTGTGTAAAACCGGCACTTAAACTTGAATCTGAGAACTACAGAATGAAAATGCTTAAAGCAGAGGCTATAAATAAGCCCTGCACTTAGAGACTGAGACAATGTGAAAGAGCAGAGACGAGTGTGTTGGGGCAAAGATTACAGCCGCGCTCCCTCCACTGTGATCTTTAATGTCTCTAATGAGCTTTGTTCTCCTGTTTAGTAAAAGACTCACACTTTCACATGAAGCTTTCAGGTCAACCACAGTATCTCCAAGGCCAAGGATCTCCTGACCACATATACTGTACATGCAAAAAGAATATTCATTATCTTTGGGTTGTGTATTTGTGTGCTCCATTGCATGTGTGTGTGTG
>NW_015547662.1:1598119-1625045 GCF_001515605.1 Sinocyclocheilus anshuiensis | reverse complement strand
GTGTGTGTGTGTGTGTGTGTGTGTGTGTGTGTGTGTGTGTGTGTGTGTGTGTGTGTGTGTGACAGAGAGAGAGGCAGGAAGGGAGAGAGAGAGAGAAAGAAAGTCTTTGTCTGAGTAGGTTAAGGAGTAGGCTTTTTGATTAAAAATCACGAGGTTAGAAATGGGAACTTTTCCACCCAGATGTGCTTTGAATTTCAAGTTCGAAATCCAACAGCAATTCCATTTGCCAAAGTATACCAAGCACAGCCCTGTTCAAAACCTAGTGAGCTGCCTCACTCCTTACAATCTATTAAAAAATGTACCTACTTTATAAAATTGACCCAAGATCAGCTAAAAGCATATACTGTATTAGACACTAGTTCATGCATTCAATAGATCAACGCCCTTGAGTGGCAAAGCATTCGAATTCAAAATTTAGTTTTGTTTGCTGAAATCATGTGATTTAGCAGTCCGCACCACTGATACGAAACAGAAGATTTGCAAGGTTTCAAAGCCTCGTAAAGCAGTGTTTCGAACACAACCATCACTATGCTCCAGGAACATAAAATGCTTTCTGCGCAGGCAAGTTTTTGAACAGCAAGTGAGATCGATTGGTTTAACAGCTGCCTTTTGGGATTGTGAAGGAAACAACAGTGGTCTTTCATAAAGCATATCAAAGAGGCCTGTAAGCCGTGTCATTATCTTTTTTATTGCTTTGCTCTGTGCTTGTGTGTGTTTGTGTGTGAGAAAGACTACCATTTAATTTACATCAAAAGTGCTTTGGCTTGCCATAGGTTGTGGATACTGACAGTGAAGACGACTTCAAGACTTCTGCTTCTATGTGCATTCTGAAACAACATGGAAAGTTGGGAGTCGTGCTTTTTAGTTCTGAGAGGTTGTGATTTATTGATTAAGGAGTTCATGTTTTATTCACGGGAGGAAGAAGGAGAGCATGAGTGAGTATATGGCATGTGTGTGTTCTGGAAGAGGATGTTTGCTAGTGGGAAATGATATGGTTATATACAGACATGGTGCTAAAAGAACTGAAACAGTATGTGTGTTAGTTGTCAAGGTCTGTTTACATCAGGTGACAAAAACCTAAATACAGTACTCTACAGTTTGTCTCCAAATACCTCAAAATGGATGTCAGTTTCATAATTGTTTAAATGCATACATTTCATAAATGCTTGTTTAATGCAATTTACATAATCTCCTGGAAGTCATCACACCATTACAAATATGAGACAGAAAAAATAAATTTGCTTTAAACATTAAGGGATTTTATTCAGAAGTATTAGCCAGACAAAAAAGATGCTGCTACCTAATAAGACAAATATGTTAAATTTGTGCTGTCAGAAGATTATAGATCTATATTATTGGCAGGGGTGTTTTCTTAAAAGAGGCTAGTGCAGTGGTTTTCAGCCAGGGGGCCGGGACCTCAGCAAACTTCCAAGGGGCCACATGCAGGATGACTTAAAATTAAATGATATAAAATGATCTTAATTTATATTAAAAAGTCTTCTTTGGATGAAGAACAAAGTCACAAATAAAGAAAAACAAAGCCATGTTCGTTCGTTTAGATGGTTGCCATAAGACACAATGCATCCTGAAGTTTTGGAAATTAAAGTTCATTGTAAAGACAACTTTATTATTTATTATTTGTTACACCACTTAGAAATATTTGACTTCAAGCACCACAAAAAATGTCAAAATTATTTTAATTCAGAAAATGAAAATATAGTCACCATAGAAGAGTTACAGTATATTCAAATCATACATTGTATGAATTGCATTTTTATGTATTTTTTAAAACTTGTTTGGAAAAAAAAGTGTTACCTATGTGACTATGTATTGAAAAAGGCGATTTATACATGAAGTTACTTGACTATTCATTAGAAGAAGATTTTTAGCTAACACCGTGGTCATTTGGTGATTCATAAAATGCAAGTCAGCAGCTGCCCCTACTTGAAAAATTGAGGAACATAAAAATAATACCTGTTGCTCCTGACAATTTATTGAAGTCTTATGAAGCGAAACGATCAGTCTGTGCAGGAAATAAACACACACACATACATATTAACAAACCTGCTTCACTGCTTATTAATATTTGAAAAATGTGTCATGCCATTATGCAAACATATGCAGAAAAAGGTTAATTCACATAGTACTGTGACACCTCAATAACATAATGATATTTATGAATTAATCTGTGATGTATATTTCAAACATTTTTACCTTATGACTAAATAAATCTGTTACGATCCCCGAAATTAGTCTTAGATGGCAAAACTGCACCGTGTGCACTTAACACACTAAACTACTGGCCATATTAGTTTGTTCGTGCACAGATGTCCTAGTTTGCTAAAAATTAGATGGTAAAGATAGTTGCATGTGGAGGTGAGATTTGACTTTAATTAATGCAAAGCTGAATTTTCGAAGCACTGGAATCAAACAGTGTTTGTAAGTCTGCACATGTGGAATCCCTAGCGAGAGGGATCAGTACAGACTAACTGCTTAAGTGGCTCTTCGGAGGGTTTAAGAAGACACAGATTCCCCCTTATAAAATCTCATAGTGTCTCCTGTGAGGGTCTTGTGAGACATGTGGAGCACTACTGGTATGGAAACATTAAAATCTTGAGAGGTCAAATGATCTGATGAGATCAATCCCACACAGAGCATTAACAATGGTTGTGTTCCCCTCTCTGATGCTCATGCATTTCCTCTTTCATAATTAAACCTTTGAGATCATGCCAGAAGATGAAGCACAGGAGTGGGTCTGTTGTTTGGAGAGGATTTAGAGAACACAAAAGCTATAGACAAATCATTTGGCGCATTGCATCTGTTTGGGAGAGAGATTGGATAGAGAGATTGTTTTGATGATGGAAATGGTTTATAAAAAATCCCCACATGGTATTAAAATGTGAGTGTGTGCAAGATACATTCCTACAGCATGACTATACTATTCCAAACATGGAAATCCATGCAGAAAATGCTCCTTTTGTGGATAATCCAACACAGTTTCCATGAGGTTATGACTAAGAGGAAATGCAAATAAGCGTTTTGCCTGCTATTAAATGGCAGGAATTGTTGAGTTTTAAAGATGGTCCTTGAGTTAAGTTATGCTTTACTTCCCTTTTAAGAAAGCTTAACAAACAGGCGTCTCAGCAGTCTATCGTATTTCACATACTGTAATATATGTACTCTTTAATATGTGCTTAATCTCATATATTATCTCCAATAAGTATTGATTTCAATTCAAAGTAAGTGACATTTAAGGTAATTGTGGACATGATATTTATAAGAAAAAATGTATTTACTGTATAAATACTTATTGGGATGTTAGCAGCACACTGAGTTGTTAATAACGTGCATGAACCTTTATCCATTGAAAATGTCTTTCAATTTGTCCATGAAGGTTAAGGTATACTGTATATACCGTAAGATATACTTGTATATTTCATGTATTTTAGATTTATTATAGTTTTTTTTACCATTTTAATCACTTTATAGCTTGCTTTATTATTTGTTTATTTATTCGGTTCATTTAAATAACCCTGTGGTTTGACAAATATATATTTTTTAAATATTCCATATGTTCACTTGATTAATAGTCAAATATTAGAAGATAGACAGAAAGACAGACAGACAGACAAACAGATAGATAGATAGATAGATAGATGATAGACAGACAGACAGACAGACAGACAGACAGATAGATAGATAGATAGATAGATAGATAGATAGATAGATAGATAGATAGATAGATACACACACACAACTAAATAAGATTAAATAAATTAAATAGGGCTAATACATATAGGTGACCTTAAATTGAATTTAAACCTTTGTGATATTAATAAAAAAATATATTAACAATAATTTACACATACCTCTGAAAGAGTTCTTTGCAGGAAGTTTGGTAAGTTTTAATTTTCACTCAGTGTGGCTAATTTGCGTCGACAGCTCCTTCCCCACATTGTTCTTAAGGAAGGCTTTCCTTTGACATGCACTGTTTCTGCCTTGCAAAAGAGCTTTAAACATTAAAAAATAAAGCCACCACAGACTCAGGTAGCCACAAAGTAAGCTTTTTCATGTCTTATTTTCTCAATTTCTGTCAGACTTATTTTTGGGCAGGTGTGGAATCTGTGGATAACGCTGTTTAGATGCCATACTCGGGTTCCTGGCAATACATTCATAGAGAATGAATAAACTATGCTGAGTAATCTTGCATATTATTATTTATTGTTATGCTTTTTGCTGCTTTTATTTATGCCGTTGTCATTGTATGTATTGTTCCCTTCAGTTATTTGTCATGTGGTTATTATCTTTGTTTACTTAATATATTTTTGCTGGCGTTGTTGTCATCACAATTGTTCTGGTTTGTCCATGTGCATCTGAATGTATTAAGAGTTTATACACTCATCTACTCTGAAAGCAAGTGGCACGTTATGAGGCAACGAAGCTGTTCGCAGCTAACAAAAAATATATTCTAAGAACATTTTGCTAATGTTCCCTTTAATTTATGGAAACATTTTTTCTGAATTTTTTCTTAACATTAAAATTTATTTATTTTTTTATATTTGTTTAAGGTTATGTAAACGTTGGCGAAAACATTAAGGGAGCGTTCAATTTTATCATTTTGCAAACATTATGGGAATGTTACTTTTGAAAGTTCTTTGAATGTTCTGAAACAAGTAGTAAGTAGCAACATTTTAAAAACTTTAGACAAGAAAAAATGGTTCATGAATCATTTTTTGTGCTAATGATTTGAGAATATTATTAAAGACTAGATAACGTTAACGAACGTTCTATTGAGGTTACTGGAAGAACATTGGTTCAACTTTGAGAGAATCTTGCCGGGACATTAGCCAAAGTTCTGAGACCTTTAGTTGGGTTGGACCTGTTTGAAAAACAAATAAATATGAATATACATACAAAAAGGGTTAATAGGGTTAAACATTATACATTTCTATATCATGACAGCAAAGTTTGGAAAAAGTACAGTACCTCACCTTTTTTTTTCTAGACTTACACAAAATGACCTCACTGACATGCAGTCTTACTTGTTTATAAATTATTCATCTTTCCACCTTGTTTTGTTCAGACTACTGTGAGAATGTTGCTTCTCTTGTTATCATTTCCAAACTAATTATGAGCAGGCTAGCATCTCTTCGTACATACAGCATTGTGGAGAGTGAGTTGGGATGAATTGTAATTCTGACAGCAGCAGTTGCTGCCATTCCCTCTAGAGATGTACCGTTCTCAGCTTTAACAGCAGATTAACAATGACCAGTCCAGTCTCAGCGGAGACGCTCTGCTAAATCACAAACACCTCAGTGCCAGGGAAATGCCAGAATTGAGCAGGCACGAGTGGGTAGGCCAGATGGTTCAGGCACTGTCCTGTCTATTATTATGATGGAAACAAGGCCCCAATGAGACATTCTGGGGACATTTTGCAACTAGCAATTTTTAATTTTTCTAATGGACTACTATCTCACTTAAATTTAAGATGCATTGATAAAGCAAAATACTGTGGAATCCCTATTTAATGGCTAATATGACTAGGTTATAGTGATTCTGGTAGTCCTGTCATGTTCCTTGAAGAATTCCCAGACTGATTTATGCTCATTAGTCTCCCATTGCAATATTGTTGACTACCAGCATAAAGTCTAGTCCAGATGGCAATTTATTTGCCCAAGAAAGAGCCAATTAAACGTGAAGAACCATCTGAGTGACCTGTGAAGTGACCAACCACAGTTCATTTTATTTTTAGGAGCCATTTAGGAGTGGGTGAATATGAAATCTGTGACACCACCACATTATTAAAACAAGTGGGAAAAAAAACAAAATACTTGTAAAGGGTGGAAATGCACTTACTGATTATTTCACAGGCATGACTATGAGGTATACAGATTTTTGGGTTTCGCTTTATTTTGATGGTCCCTTTAGCACCTCTGTTGACTATAAGTAACGTTGCACCTATGTCTACTATTTCTCAGTACTAGGAGAGTATTAGTAGACTGGTATAGGTTAGGGTTAGAATAAGTTGACATGTACTTGCAAAGTTACTTATAGTCAGTAGAATGTCTTTTGGGAGACCATGGCAATAAAGAGTTAAGCAAACAGTCTACTAAAACTCTGATGAGAGTTAGTAGACATGTAGGTGCAACATTACTTATTGTCAGAATGTTCAAAAGGGACCATCAAAATAAAGTGTTACCGATTTTTGCTTTCTTGGCACAGCAAGTAAGAGCAGCCTAATAGATATATATTAAAGTAATTTTGCATTGACGTAAAACTAGCAGTTAATTTAGTGAGTCATATGTTGATTAAGTAGCCACTCAAACCGATTCGGTGAGTTTGAGTGAACGTATGAGCGAAGGATTTGTCAAATTCAAACTGGGAATTGCTGAGTCTGAGTCTTTTTGAATGGTTCGTTAAAATAACTAGCTCATAAGAGTAATTTGTTCTCAAATCGGACTACACAGTTTGTGCAGTATGCTGTGTTGAAATCTACATACCATATTTCATGCATCTTAATATCGCTATTGAAACAAGACTCAACAATCAGACTTATCTCCCCCAGAGAATAGCATTAGCTTTACGAAGGAGTGGCCCCTGCTGGTTAGTGAATGTGAAGCACAACCACCTGTCCTATATTAACATTATTGTAAGCTTGGTGCTGAAATCACAGTCTCACTGTGAGGCAGTGGTCCCCACTGGTTAGTGCGAGTGAAGTGCGGTAGCACACGTGGTGGCGCTGAATGATTTACAGCCTGTCAGTCCCTGAGCAACTGGAGTAGCTGTGACTCTCATCCAACAGCATCTTTAATGAATGGGGAGAGTGTTAAAAATACACAGGTTGTCAATTATTGAACATCTCTCTATCTTTGTCTCTAACATGCGCGGACCCTTTCACTTGCGTTTATTGGCTTGCTTCCTCCATCTTTCTGTCTTTTTCCGTTTCTGACCCCTTTTTCAAACCAGTGTCCCTCATATTCCCTCATGCCTCCAATCTTTATTTCATATGTATGTTACTAAAGGACTCTTGTAAACAGGACCAAGCTGTTTATTTAAAAATATTTAAACAGTAAAAGTTTGTACAGTGTATAATTTGTAAAAATAAAAATGTTTAATTCAAAACTAAATGGAAATTAATCATGATTTAAATAACATCATAATTTACTCATATATGAACACAAAATAAGAAGCGTTTCAGAATGCTCATTTACGACATATAGTATGCTGTGTCCACGACTGTTAAGCTCTAAAAAGATATCTTTTTTTTCTCGCAAAAAAAAATACCACAAAAGTGGTCCATATGACCTTGAACAGACTACTTTGCAATAGCACATTTTTATGCCCCTGACATGCATCAACTGAATCCAAGTCTTCTGAATGTCTTTATATGATTATCAGATTTAATGTAGGCTTTTATGCACATATAAATTTCATCACATGGTAAATGGAAGCTGACACGTGCTTTGTTTCACATGCAAGAATCAATTTTCTTTGTTCTCACACATCAAGCAAGTAGAATTGAGCTTCCATTTACCATTTAGGTAGGGAAGAGGTGACAATTGTGTACTTCTGAAATTCCAAAAGCCTCTTAACTAATTAATCCTGCCAGCAACTCTGCTGGTGCCCTCAAATCTCATTTGCACTTCTGCATATTTAAGCATCACGTTTAGCATCGTCGACATCAAATGAAAATGTTTTCATGCATCTTTAACCTTTTGTGTTCCAAAAATATGTTTGTCAGAAGATTTTGCTTATGTTCATGTTAAAGCTGCAGTCCGTAACTTTTTTATGTTCAAAATTTACTACATTTATAAAATAAGCGAGTACACCATGAATCCATTTTCCAAACCGTGTTTTTGGCTTGTCCTGAATCACTACGGTACACCTATAATAAGTGTTTATATTCGGACTATTTAGACTGGTTCGGGTAGGTACCGCTACGGAGTAGCCCAGTACCTGCGTGATTCGCCATAGAAATAAACAGAGAGAAGTAGCTCCGGCTACAATGTTCTTCCGCAAGACGCACGCAGTTCTGTTTATTAACCGCTAGAGCACCAAAAGTTACGGACTGCAGCTTTAAGTTCAAAAATTATTTCTGAATGTTTTCTGTACATTTAATACATCCATTTTTTTAAAATGTTTATGTAATCTTGGTTATGTGAACGTCAAGGAAAACAAAGGAATGTTCTATTTTATCATTTTGGAAACATTATGGGAAACTTACTTTTGAATGTTCTCTGAACCATCTGAAACTAGTAAGCATTAACGTTTACAAATAGTTGGTCGAACATTTAACTAAAATGTTTTAGAAAAACGTTCCATGAATGGGAAATAAAAAAAATGTTTGTGCTAATGTTTTGAGAACATTAATAAAGAGCAGATAACTTTGAACAAACGTTCTGTTAATGTTACTGGACAGGCATTTCCCTGTTCATATTAACTTTGAGAGCTTGCCAGAATGTTCAAAGTTCTGAGAACATCCCATGTTAGTTGGGGAAGAATAGTTATGGTGAATAAATGATGACACACTTTCATTTTTTATTTATTTACTGTACTTTTTTTTTTTTTTTTGGCGAACTGTCCCTTTAAGTGCTGGGTCAAAGGCTATCAGCACTGTTTTTATTCAGATTTAGAGTATTCACTGAAGTTATGAAGAGTTCCCCATTGCATGATTCTCATATTATTCAAGTACATCAAAAGCACTCCAAAAAGTGTTTTGTTAACAATAACATGATGTACTGAAATAAACAAGGGACTGCATTAGTACAACAAAGCACTGCAGCTGAACTCAGCAACCTCCTCCCAAACCCTCTCACCTCTGGATTTTTTCCACACATGCAAATCGCTGCTTCCATATCACCTGGGTATTCAATAACTAGGGCACTAGCAGTACCTTGAAAAACCTTGTTATTGTACTTTGACCAATTCAGGTCTTTCCAACACCTTTTTCCACAACAGAACCATAAAACTTTTTTTTTTTTTTTTTAAGGTAGCCACATTCTGCATAGTTGCATATCTGATGATTTGCTGAATTTGGTTATGGCTGTTAAGTGTGACAAATGGTTGAAGGTGAGGTTGAGTATAGTGTTTATTAGTATTTATTGTGTGACTACCCAAGATAATCATAAAACAATATCTGCTATGTTGTAGTCATCATAAAAGATTAATGATCGAAGAGTGGGACATATATTAATGATGTGCAGGATGGCACATGGATGTAGTATTGCTCAATATTAGTGTTGTAAATCCCAGTGCATTACCGGATAAGCAAATGCTCTGTTAATGCCAAGTGCAAGTACATACTGCCCCCTAAAGGCTCACTGAGATTTACTTCACAGAGATTGAGTGCTGTAGGCAAAAAAGAGAGATGTGAGTTATGATGCAAACTCCCTTGTGCTCCATGACACAAATGAGAGCTGTGCTCTGACTGAATGTGTGCTTTGCTCTGTCACCACCAGAACTAGTAGAGAGAGGCAAAGTTAGACATATAGCATCCCAATGAAGAAGAGTGAGACTTTAGATGTTGAGACAGAGTTACGCTTTCTTTTTTACTGGCATAAATTTCATAATGCAAAAAGTAAAAAAAAAAGCTCAGCTCTCATTTTCCAAAATTGTTTGAGAAAGATCAAATGCCGGTGTTATTAGAGGGAGGTTGCAGAAAATAAATAAATAAATGGGGGGAAAAATCTGATATTTGAGATTTACAGCCTCAGAAGGCAATAACTGCTTTGATCACTATACAAGAGTTGTCTGATTAGAGAATTCCATTATAATGTGCATTAATTTTTAGTTAAATGTTTTATAAATTTGTGTGGTGTACTGACACAACAGTAAGTTCAGGGTTAAATTATATGCAGGAAAGACATACTGTATAATTGCAAAAACTGCATCACATCATTTCAGAAAACTGCACATAATCACAGTGGAGATTTTAACAATTTTTAGCAATTAAGGTCATATCACCCAGTCAAGGTTATCTATTATTCCACCTACTAATGATTGATTAATACCTTTTTAAAGACATGCAACACACTTTAATAGTTTCAAATAGAGTTTCTAGAAACTAGAAACTTTCATTCTAGAAGCTAGAATGTGTATATATAGATACATATGTATGCGTGTAATTGCCTATTTGTCTATAAAACTAATAAAAACAGTTACAAAACAAAAAGCCTTGAGAAGTGTCACAGAAATAGAGTTAACATCTGCCTATCACACACACGATTAGGTGTTTCTTGTGATATGGAGGAACTAGTGTAATGTGTGTTTGTTTTGGTGTGTGCGTTAGCTGGAAGATGTTTTGTTTATGTTGGTGTCACGGCTGAAATGGAACTTGTCAGATGGTACAATGTAAAAATGATTGTAATTTTAATGCTAAAAGACTTTAAAACCCTGTTAAATTGTTAATGGTACGTTCCCTTAATTTATAAGTGAAAAGCTGTAATAAAGTAATGGGGAATTTACTATAAAATACTGCTAAATGTACAGTTTTTGAAAGTGAAAAAGAACAAGCCATCTTGTTTGAAACTTCACATTATGGTTTATCATTAATACACACACACACACACATATATATCATTTTATATATTATTTCTTTCTTTTTTTGTCAGTGTATTATAAAGGTACAAAACATATCTTAGTATTCATTCGGTTGGTGTATTAACATTATATTAGTTAATGAAATGTATGTCTTTGTACTGTAAATGTAAGTTTATTCCTTAAGAGCTCAAATATTGCTACCACATTGTTTACGGTAAAGTTCTGGCAACTACAGCTGCTGTTTTTACTGTAAATTTCACGGATGTTGGAAGGTATATGGTTCATGAAGGAAAGGCTGAAAAATCCTCTTGTAAAAGGAAACATTGAGAGAAGGAAAATAGAATAGAAAAGATGTAGCCAGAGAAACCTGGCCTGTTACCTCCTCCAGAAGTGTTGAGAGGGAAATTTCACGGCTAGTTATTCATGCTGCAATCTCTTCCCCTCCAAATCACAGTGAGAAATTGGCTGAGCCCAAAAGTGACTCTAGCTTGTAGTCTGTTTGAGGGTAGAGACCCATGACAGAGGAGAAAGCTCAGCTGGAGTCTCTCAAAGGTCTTCGATATACAGTCTTTCAGTCAGTTTCCTGTGCCTGAAGCTATTGTCCAAACAGCTCTGTTACCAAAACCCAAACCGGTGGGCCTTTCCCATGGGCCAAAGAAACTCTGTTGCTAACTGGCTTTATTTCAACAAAGCAAGCAAAATGCTATATATATATTTTTTTTTTTTTCAAAACATTTTAACTAAGTAGGACGTGTTTTATTTTTACCGTAGATTCTGCTATAAATCGTGTTTTATTGGAACTGCCTGGAATAAAATCCCAAATGTGCATTTTTCTGCAATCATTTGTCAAATTACTTGGCAGCAAGACCTAAAGCTATAGCTCACCTCCTGAAGGCTTCAACCCACAGCTCAATCACTGGGTCAGTGTCATGAGAGACAACTTGTTAACCTCACCAAATGTGACATCATATCCTGGATTTAGCCTGAGGGTGAAGGTGGCACTCTAGAGATTCGGTTACATGGAGCAGAGGCTCTCATGAATCCATGCACACATCGATGCAAGACCCTCAAAAGACTGTATCCAGTGTGTAAGGGCACGAGAGGGAGTCTGACATCCATTAATGTAGCAAAAAGTAGATGGAAGGCCTGTGTTATGATACTGACTTACATGGTAAGCTCACACCTCTGTGTCGACCACCTGCTCTTCACCGTCAATCATTCTTCTCCGGCTCAAATCATTTCTCATTAACACAGCGGCACTCAGAGAGACACAAAGACCCTGAGCTACCGAGCTGCTCCTGCCTGCAAAATCACTTACTGTCTGCAACACAGAGGTGCTGCGGCGGTCCCATTAGCAGCTGCATTCTCCGGTGTTCACTCCCCCTCCCTCTTATTTCTTCTGTCAGTCATTGTCAAATATAGGAACGCACAGCTCCCATCGGAGGTTTTCGGTAAGAGAGCCTGTCGCTGTCTCGTGCACAGCAGTTTTCTTTGTAACACCTCATGGGGGCGGGGTTATCTTCTCAACACTCCTGTGTCTCTGCAGAGAATGTACAAGCAACCACAGTACACTGCTGTACACTGCCACACCATAAACAGTAAAAAAAATTGAGACATATAAAGAAAGAAGCAAGGTGCATATGTGAAGTTGCAAGGCATGGTCAACCTTAAATCTCTGAAAAAATACATATAAACTTAAATGTAAAAAATAATAATATTTGTAATCAAATTAATGACACAATATGCTGATTTATTAATCAGATTATTTGCATATATAAAAACTGATGAGAACCCCCTCCAAATTAAGACTTTTGTTTAAATGATCTATTACTATAACTAATCTATTTATTACTATAAACATCGAATGATCTATTACTTAATTAACTGTTTTTCTTGTTTTTTCTTATTATTATTTCCAAATTAAATTAGATTAAATTGCATGATGTGCTGTACCACCAAATTGCATGTGAAGATTAGAGTGGGGATGTTTCAAATACAAATTTCTTTAATTTGCTTCCATTCTGGAAAAACACATTGTTCAGCTAAATTCATTGCAGTCACCAAATTAAATTTGGCTCAGTCCCTAATGGTTTCCCTGGCGAGAGCGAGAAACAGCATGCGCTGGCTCTAAAACAAGTCACGTTTTGATCTTAATTTTTGTTTTTAGTTGTGATTTGGAAGCAGCTTCCAAACTGAAAATCTGTGATATTAGTTGCTTTTGATTATTCTGGCTAAAAATAACAGTTGGCCTCAGAATAGACATTCATGCCAACGATTAAATGCATTTTCTCACTAACATTGGCATATTTATGTGTGTTTGATTGCGTTTGGCTCATCTGAATTCATTCAGCTATGAAGTTCATCAATCACCCCCCAATCCCAGAAGTATGTGATATGAAATCTGTCGTGTTTGCTCGTGGGCACTCAGTTATACGGCAGAGTTGTTTTGAGCCAATCACATGAGCCATAAAACATCATGTGACTAATCACTCTGGAGCAGCAAGAAAATTATGACATGACCTTTCATTAGTGAGCTGTGAAACTCAGCAAACAGGAACAATATCTTATATTTTAATAGAAATTTTTAATTAATTAAAAACACACACACACACACACACACACACACACATATATATATATATATATATATAAAGGAAGGAAAAAGTCTATGAAGAGTTGGTCTGACTTACATAATTACTATTTATAAGCTTATACTTGTTTCCAATGATACACTGTCAGCCATTCTGTTACAGTTGGCACTGTATCATGCCTTATATTACTTTGAAAGTCAGACCAGTCACTATCTATAGCCAACCACTTGACTGATGACTGGCACCATGGGAGGAAATGAAAGACTAAGCTCATTAAACTATATATTAAGCTATCTTTCCCTCGCTCTTCCTCCTCGCCATCCCCAGTTGCTTTGTGTCTCATACCACATTGATGCTTGCTAAGGATGATAAATTTTCTATTCCACTTGAGAGGCGGAGGTAATGGGGCAGGCCGAACATGGAGACAAAAAGCCTTTCAACAAGGACAAGAGAAAGACACCGACAAACATATACAATTACAAACATCTCATTAAACAATCCCGTCACCGCAGCAGCCCGTCCTGCTGCTTTAGTCTTATGACTTATGATTAAGCGTGTCTGCTGCAAGTCTTTTAGAAGATTATAATCTGATATGGCTGATATGCATAATATTTTGCATTTAATGTAAGCCACCATCTTAGAAAGAAAATAATGTTGGCATCCATTTACTTTTTAGCAGGTTGTTTTCTATTTATGTGTGTATCAGTGTCTGTCTGGGATATCTGGAACCAGTTAAGGGTTCTTATGCCTAGTCTACCACATGCAAGCTCTCTTCACTGTTCCTTCAGTCACCCTGTTCAACTCATTCACCTCTTTGCATTTAAAGTCTGCCCAGAATGTAGCTGTCTTGTTTATTTTACTTCCTGGCAGTGTCACACTATGATTTATTGCAAGCTCTGACCAGTTCTTCAACTGGCCACCCTTTAATGATCGTCATTAGCAGAGTGTGATCCTCAGTTGACTGTCCCTGTGTAACTGATTTGTATGGCATTAAAAGTTCGACAAAACAGCGCAAGCGCATGAACACATGAACACAGCGCGCAAGCAGTATACGCACAGTGACAGCTCACACGTAAAAAATATGATTGTGTGTATATACATAAGTGACGTGACATGTGGCCAAGTATGGTTACCCATACTAGGAATTAGTGCTCTGCATTTAACCCATGCTAAGTGCACACACACAGCAGTGAACACACACACACCGTGAACACACACCCGGAGCAGTGGACAGCCATTTATGCTGCGGCGCCCGGGGAGCAGTTGGGGGTTCGGTGCCTTGCTCAAGGGCACCTCAGTCGTGGTATTGAAGGTGGGAGAGAGCGCTGTACATTCCCACCTACAATTCCTGCCGGACCAGAGACTCGAACTCGCAACGAGTCCGACTCTCTAACCATTAGGCCACGACTTCCACGGGCACGGGTATTCTCAGTACTCAGAACAGCTGATCTCGACAGTCTTTCTTGTAACATTGTGTTCCGGAGAAATGTCTTGATCGCTTGGTCTGGTGAAAAGTACTGAACTGCTAAAGCGTTTGCCATTTGAAACAGGTCAGACAAGCGCAGCAGCGGACCAGGGCACAAAAACACAGTTTGCATCATCAAGGTGTAGCTATACTGAATTTGGTCTAATAATACTGAATAATGTTTTAAGCCACATTAAACGTAATGATAATCTAAAAATGTGCTTCATGTGGTAACATCTATATTAATTTTATTTTTAAAATGTTAACATTATAAATATATTAGATTACACCAAACAAAACGAAATTTTTACGGGTAAGCACAGGTAGAAATAACTCTTTAACATAACTGCACATTACCACTTTTTTACAGTGGGAGGTAAACGCTTAGCGTAAAACTTTGCGCGTTGCGTTCATATTCTGGGCTCTTCTGCAGAGTTTGTCTTTTAATAACACTGTATCAATGCATAAGTGTCCCTTATTTTGGACAAAATTAAGAAATTATGCCCATTGCACTGTATTTTTGCAGTAACGCTAAATACAGTGCCCTTCCGACAGTGCACACGCCTGCGTGATCAAAACAAGCATCTGGGTGGTCGCTGTCCACTCCCACTCAGCGCTGACCCTGCCCTCATCTTCATAGCTTTATATATTGATGAATAGACCGTACGAGAACGTGTTTAAGAGTAACAGTATGTTTGTATTTACCTTTTGCGAAACAGTATGAGCGTTCAATTAATACACACACACTAATTGTTTTCTTAGCATTTTTCAGTATTTAAACACTTTGGCATGACAACTGGATGGCAATTACAAATGTCTTCATTCACATAATCATTCACATTAAGATCCTTGGTTACATTTGCTGCTGAACTAATAGTAAAGAGGAAGGGATGATCGCGTTTACTCACACTGCTGCCGTCGGAACTGAGGAGCCTATACAGCGATGTAGATGCCATTATAAAAATCTTAGCGCTAATAGGATATAAGTATGAATTTAGAAAGAAAACTTACCTCTTTACTGTCTGCCATCATCTTCGTCCTCAGGAGAGGGCCAATCAATCAACAGCCAGTCCGAAGACGAGCAGCCAATAGCATTTGTTAACACAGCAAGCATATGTTGGGGCCCCGGCCCCCTGGACTGTCAAAACTTCCTGTGCGTGAAGAGTTCAGCTCGTGTGCGTGTGTTTGTAATCCAGCGCTTCGTTATTACAGTGGTCTGCTGAGGTTTTAAATAAGAGGGCTTTGCCATGTTCAGAGCTATTTTGGTTTAAATAGTGGCTCACTAATGGCAGACGCTGTGTCTGGAGAGAAAAGGGCCTGGACTGGGGACACACTCCCTCACTCTCTCTCTCCAGTCTGATAACCAATCTGGCAATAACCTATCCTTTCTAACACACCCTGTGATTTAAACCATGGTAGGAGCAACACAAGCTTGCACACACACAACCTGTGTTTTATGAGGACTCACCATAGACATGGTGACTGTATATCCTCTAACCATAACCCTACCCCTAAAGACCCTCCCAGAACACTTTTTGTGTTTTTACATTTGAAAAAAAAAAGTAAGATTTATAAGCTGCCTTCCCAAAACAGGCCAAAATGTTGGGAACATGGGGAATGCACCCCCCATGTACTGTTTTTACAAAATATAATGCAGGTTTTGGTAAATCATGTCAGATTTTGCACTTCTGCAGTATGTTCACATTTGTCACATAGGCACACACACAAGCAAGTAATTATTCTCACATATGTATATGTGTCTGCAGGTTCTCATATGCAGGATCCACTTCACTTCACCTTAAGGATGTAAGAAATTTAAAGAGATACAAATGGCATACTAAAGAAAAGTGTGTACTTTTTTCTTAGTAGAAAATACCATCAGATATTTAGCTAAGATTTTTTTCAATTTTGTGTAAAATGTCTTAAGATTTGGCAGTCCAATAAAATACTGAGTCAAGAAATAGATTCATAAATTAAAAATGTTGTAAAACTTTTTGTTCATCCATCACACCGGAAATGGAAAGTCAAGTACACTCGACTGAGGCTGCATGCGAATATGCATATTTCCATACTATACTCAGGTGTGAGAAGAGTAGCATGTTGTAATTCATAGCATTCATAAAACACATTCAACCTTGATCACCTCCTACTTCCAGTGAAATTCTGAAGCGTGCATCCAAAGGACACTTTTCTATCCCATGAGGACTCGGGAGAAAAGCTGTTAATGGCAGTGAAGCGATGCAGCTGATGCTATAAGTCACATTACAAAGATAGTACAAATACATCCAGATAATGTTAATACCACACACATACTATTTAAGTACGAAAATGTGTTTAAAAAAGCAAATAACACATTTTTAACAGTTGTGATTGCAAAGTAATTACTTATTCAAAAGAAGAAGGCCTACCTCCTCAGAAAGAATGTGATTTCGGACACAACCACAATAAGCTCTGGAGCAGGGCTGTCCGTTACTAGGCATAGAAACTTCCAGTCAGGTGTGTTGAGGCAAGTTGGAGCTAAACCATGCAGGACACCGGCCCTCCAGGACCGAGTTTGGACAGCCCTGCTCTGGAGAAATCACAATTAACAATTTTTCAAGCCACCAGCACACTTTTTATATTTCTCCGACCGATGGGTGTCGCGCTTCAGCCCAGCCGCGTGTCTTCAGTGCGGTGCTTTGACTCCTTTCGGCCACCGTACACACACCGAGCGTTGTTGTTGCAGGAAAACGCGCGTGAATAACAACGTATGATAATCCCACAAAAAAAACGTTTTAATCCAGTTGCTTTAACCGTGTGTGATCATGACCGAGTACTCACACGTCAAGTCCACCAAGCTGGTCCTGAAAGGATTAAACGATAAAAAGTAAGGCTTTCATTCTGTATTACGTTCGAACAAAAGTTTATGAAAATGTATAGTTTCCCCTTAATGTTTACAGTTACTGTACTAGTTGATGTAACAGTTATGATAATATCAGAATTATTTCCGATAATTTATGGCCTGCGACTTCCAAATTGTGCAGAAAGAAGAAAAAGAACAAGGACAAAAAGAGAAAACGAGATGATGAAGACAAGCTGGATATCGTTGGTACGTATGTTGTCACTTTGTCCATGGAGTTATAAAAGATAGATAGACAGATAGATGATATATAGACAGACAGATAGATTTGTCACTTTGTGATATATAGACAGACAGATAGATAAACAGATAGATGATATATAGACAGACAGATAGATAAACAGATAGATGATATATAGACAGATAGACAGATAGATGATATATAGACAGACAGATAGATAGACAGATAGATGATATATAGACAGATAGATAGATAGATAGATGATATATAGACAGATAGATAGATAGACAGACAGACAGATAGATGATATACAGACAGACAGATAGATGATATATAGACAGATAGATAGATAGATAGACAGACAGATAGATGATATACACAGACAGACAGATAGATGATATACAGACAGATAGATAGATGATATACACAGACAGACAGATAGATAGATAGATAGATGATATATAGACAGATAGATGATATACAGACAGACAGACAGATAGATGATATACAGACAGACAGATAGATAGATAGATGATATATAGACAGATGATATACAGACAGACAGACAGATAGATAGATAGACAGATAGATGATATATAGACAGACATATATATAGATAGATAGACAGACAGACAGATAGACAGTTAGATAGACAGACAGATAGATGATATATTGACAGATAGATAGATAGTTCTTTGTAAATGCTCTATGATCTGCTTAATAGCTATATTTTTGTTGGAAGTGTTTATGATGCATGATATGAGCCTGTGTTTGTGAATGTGTCCTCAGGAGGATGGTGGACAGTGAAGGGTTTCGGTGAGATCACAGGTACAGTGGCCATTGAGATGCACAAAAAGTCCTTCATCCATGCACTGGACACTGGACTCTTCACTGTAGGTGCTCCACATAAAGGTGCTGATTCTGTTTGCTTCATTAAACTCCTGAAAGTTGTGGCTGCAAGGCAGCTCGGTTTATGTTGGCGAAAAAGATCTTTTCGCTTTGCTCTAATTGATTCATAGATATATCTTACTTGTTGTCTTATTTTGAATCATTTTTAAATAATAAACAGGGTGGCATTACCTCCATTCCCTGAAGAAAATTTTTTTTTTTTGAGAATTAAAAGTATATTCTTTAGACCAGTGCTTCATATGTTTTAAAATGATTTTTAAACAAATTACTTTATATTTAAGTAGTTTCAAAAATTCATATTCAAAATCAGTTAAAGGTGTCATATGATGCTTTTTTTAAAGATCATTATTTTGTGTATTTGGTGAAAGAGAAAGGAAAACTTGAAATCGCATCATATGACCCCTTTAAGCACATGTATGCATCATATTTCTTACTGTTTTTTTTAAACTCATGTTTCCTTAAAATGTTTTTGGCTAGTTGAGCAAGTTAGTAGTAAGTTTAAATTACATTAAAATGTCCATGGTTGTGTGTGTAGGATGGCCTTGGCTCATTAGTGGACACGGTTTGTGATGAGCAAGTGCATTAATATAGTGATGAGTTAGTTTAAATGAACTAGAACATTTATTGGAAATGAAATGCTTTATTCTTAAGGCCTATGTTTTAAAATACACTTTACAAGTTCTATCTGCAGTATTTTCTGGCAACAGGCAAATCTCTGCAATTATACCGCATTGTATTTTTTTCAGCCATGCAGTTTTTATATTGTCTTTTAAATTGAAAAGGTTCCTCTAATAGCGCAGAACAAATAAGTCTCGAAAGTAGAGATGGCTAGGTGCTGCTGTTTCTCTTTTGCTCTCAGTGTGGGATTTAAAAACCTGAATAATGTTATGGTTGGTCAGTCGCCATTACCGCAGCCGTTCATGCAAAGCACAGAGCAATTTCATATTTCAGTCACCAGAAGGAGTTGTTTGCGATTGTTTTTCTTTCCAGCCTCATTTTCTGCTTTTCACTGACCGCTGGCTGTAAGGATCGGTCTCTACATCACTCTGGAAGCACCATGAAATTTGTGCACGCTCTCTAAAATCAATTTAATTTAGTGGTTGAGACCTGAAATTACTAAATGAAAGACTGTAACTGTTTAACCCAATTCATGACCAGTGCATCTGTATGATTCCCACACCTCTCCAGGCGAAAAACATGGACACACACACGCTACTCTGTAACTTTTTGAGCATATCATTTGAAGGCTCTTGCAGAATTCAATATCTTAGCTAATTCATGAGTTTATCATGCCCGCGGAGCAGATAGAATAGAATATCAGCTTTCAGCATTACTCTTTCTTTTGTTCAGTCATTCATGGTTGAAAAACAAATAACTGTTAAAATACTTCAGGACTTCAGGCAGTATAATGAGTTGAGTTACAAGACTTTGTTCTCTGTATTTGATTTTCTTATAGCAGCACTTTCCAGCATTGTTTCATATTCTTATAAATGTTCAGCCATGAAAACTTTGATTATGTGGAAATTATTCAGTTATAAATGTGTGGCAGCTCTGAATTCTTTTGTGGAATGGAAATGCTAGATTCATCTCCAGTAATAGTGCAATTATACACAGTAAATATAGACTACCATTCAAACATTTGGGGTCAGTAAGATTTATTTATTTTAGGAAATAAATACTGAAATAAATTCATACTTTTACTCAGCAAGGATGCTTTTACGTTAATCCAGATGGACATTAAAGACATTTATAATGTCTAAATACTGTAATTTTGACCTTTCTATTCATAAAGTGTCCTGAAAAATGTATCACAATTTCCACAAAACTAGAAATCAACTGTTTTCAACATTGATAACAATAAGAAATGTTTCATTAAATCAGCATTTTAGAATGATTTTAGAATGATCATGAAGATTGGAGTAATGATGCTGAAACTTCAGTATTAATTCAGCTTGGCATACAGGAATAATAATCCACGAAATTAGCCTTTTTTTTTTTTTTTACTGTAAATATCAACTAAATGCAGCCTCGGTAAGCATAGGAAAAGACTGTTAAAAAAAGTACATAAAAAAAAAAATCGTACTGACTTCAGAGTTTTGAATGGTAGTGTAAACAAGTGAAGAGTTCATTTGCAAAAAAACAATAACTCAATTTCTATTTTATTTTTTTAGAAATCACGTTTTTTTTTTTATTGCGAATTCCAAGTAATATCAATCAAACTGCAGTTGGGTTGTTTTGATTAAGTAATGATGACAAACAAATACAGGTAATTTACAAAATTAAAGGTCATTGAAAGTGTTTTTTTTTATATATTAAAAGTTTGTTTTATAGCAAAAGCAGATAACTCCAACAGTCGTTTTTTTGGCAAAAGCAGATAACTCCACATTTCATGTTTTAGAGTTTAAAAAACACTTGTTTAATCTTTGTACGGTAATCTCCTCAGATGACAATGTAGATGCCTGACAAACGTATTTGTTGTTGTGATCATAAACTGTATGGATGTGATTACACACAATACACGGAGCTTTTCCCTCACGATTGTAACGCGCTGCTTTTGCAAGGTTCCGTGAAAACGTTTCAGCTTTTATTTTCCTTTTTCGCCCTGAAGAAGATATCACAGGTTCATCAAGTTCGTCAAAATTATCCATCCTCGATCACTTTTAGTCAGCTTTGACGAAACTCCTCTCAGCTAGCACGTCTTTTCAAAGTGAAAGTAGCCTTGTCACCTGACCTGAATACAGCGCGCTGATTCGCTAAAATGGACTTATCGGCTTCTGTTCAAAAACAGCAAGGGCGCTTGTCGGCTTCTGCACTGCAGTAAAACGTGAACTCGCGATGCCTTGAAAGTGGACAAAATCGGCTTTTTGACAAAACATGTTTAGGGTTCAGATCGCGCTATATGTGGAGAATAATGCATGGCAATCAGCTAATTTTTTTTTTAAGTGGCGTTTATTGGTTTTTGCAAATTAACTCTTCAAGTTTTAAAATATGTATGTTTTGTGTTTGCAGACGATGAAGGCCCAGATCCTCCAGAGCAGTTCACTGCCATCAGAGTCTCAGACTCCAGGTAAAGATCATGACCACAAGAGCCACCACACACAGACGTGTCAAGGAATTTGGCTACAGTTGTCGTATTCCTCTTGTTAAGCCACTCCTGAATCACAGACAACGTAGGGCTGGACGATATGGCAAACATTTACATCACGATATATTTCTTAATTTCAGTCGATACGATATAATTCCGATATCGATATGAACAAAAGCCTTGTAAAAACTGCCAAGAACGCCACAACAGATGTCTGTGCATACAAACTTATGAAAAATGAATTTGCCAAGTCTCTGACACCTCATATAAAACCATATAATATTTTAGAAAAAAAAGGAAAAAAAACCCAGCACAAATAAATGAATGTTCACCTTTTATTTGTATTTAGCCTTCATTCAAACAAGAAATGTGAAATTCTTTCAATCCTGCATTTTTTTTATCCAAAATACAGCAAAAACCGTAACATTTTGAAATACATTTACTATTTAAAATAACGGTTTTCTATTTGAAAATATTTTAAAATGTAATTTATTCCTGTGATTTCAAAGCTATATTTTTAGCATCATTACTCCAGTCGCATGATCCTTCAGAAATCATTCTAATATTCTGATTTGCTGCTCAAAAATAATTTATTATTATGTTGAAAACAGCTGAGTATAATTTTTTCATGTTTCTTTGATGAATAGAAAGTTCAGAAGAGCAGAATTTATCTGAAATAGAAATCTTTTGTAACATTATAAATGTCTTTATCATCACTTTTGATCAATTTAAATCATCCTTGCTAAATAAAAGTATTCATTTCTATAATGCTTTCCCTTTAGAGATACATTCATATAAAACACCCGCGACAAGTTTTGATTTTAAAACGTGCTGTGCTCATGTTTATTCAATGAAGTCAAACGCCACAAATAAATCACAATTAAAAGAACCAAAGACTTAAACTACTTCAGTCTGTGTGCATTGAATTTATTTAATACACGAGCTTCACAATTTGAGTTGAATTACTGAAATAAATGAACTTTTCAACGACATTCTAATTTATTGAGATGCACCTGTACAACTAGGTGTCGTGAGTAGTGATGGGATATCAGTGTTCAAGTGTTCAGTAAAATGTAGCAAACTGGCTGCAGCTGCTTAGCAGCACCTTTAAATGCATAAGCACCTTGTAATGTTCTGTAGCTAATTAAGTTATTTTGATCATGTGACAATTTTTTTTCTTATTTGTTTTGCTGGTGTGTAGGATAGCGCTGAAGTCAGGCTATGGGAAGTATTTAGGTATAAACTCAGAGGGTGTTGTGGTTGGTCGATCAGATGCCATCGGCTCCAGAGAGCAGTGGGAACCAGTGTTTCAGGATGTGAGTGAATCTGCCAATCAAATCAATTCACCAGTCACAATGAAAATACTTCAGTTTGTATGAATGTGAATAACTCTGGTACATTAGGCTGAAAAGTTTTGAATTCAGTTTTTACCATTTCTTTTTATTTTTGTTGCCATAGGGTAAAATGGCCTTACTTGCTGCAAACAGTTGTTTCATCTCGTACAGTGAGAGCGGAGACATAGTGGCCAAAAACAAGACAGCGGGAGAGGAGGAGATAATCAAGGTGAATCCCTCCTGAACTCACAGTCCACACCAAGATGAATTGCTTAAGTGGGAATTTTTTTGTTGTTGTCCGAAGGAAATGATTCAAGACTTTTTTTTAGACATCCATATCTTTGCCCCTAAAAGCTCGACAAACATTTGAGAAATAATTCAGTGAGTGGCCAGATTTGGCCACTGCAGTGCACAATATATATTATCTGAACACAAGTCTATCTGCTGTCAAATTATAAAAACAAATTACACCTTTTTTTTCTGGAATGAAGACTGTAAACAATATTTTTCATGCTTATCTGTTGCCCACAGATCCGTTCATGCACAGAAAGAGAGGTGAAGAGAAAAGACGATATTGCAGATGAAGACAGAGGTGATGTCAAGAACTGTGAGGTCAACTACGTGTGAGTGCTTGCATTTATTACCTGCAGTAAGATACAGAAGCTGTGCTGTTTATTGAGCATACAGTGAAGTAAATGTTTATGTGAATGTTTGCCTACAGGAAGAAGTTCCAAAGTTTTCAGGATCGGAAGCTGAGGGTGAATGAGGAAGACAGCGGCACGCTGAAAAAAGCCAGAACAGAAGGAAAATTCCATGAGGCCCTGCTGGACAGGTGAGACGTCTGACTTCAGGAGGAAAAACCTCATACTGGGACATACTGAATAATAAATGACTGTAGCCGGCTAATTTAGCTGATCATCCTGAGATGGAGGAAAAGGTGTCAGATTATGTTGATATACCCTATTGGGTGATTTATCATACAAGATGGTGTTTGAAACATCGTGAATATGAAAATATTTCTACTTTTACAGTGGTAAGTGATGTATTATCATATGTTTATAAGAAATCATGTTTTTTGTTTCTTTTTTAGGAGAGCCAAGATGAAGGCTGACAGATACTGCAAGTGAAACCAGAAGTGTTTTTTTTCCTTCCTCACCATTATAATTTTACATAGTCATGGAATCTCTGCCTTTTTTTTATAATAAACCTAGTAACTTTTCACAAGAAAATCTTTTGTTGTTTTTAAATAGCCTATCAATTATATTGTTACAGTCATTTGTTTAATATTGGATTGTACATTTGATTGATTTCCCAAATTAAATGGATTGTAAACTCAAAATCTCAATTGCATTATTGTTATCCAATTTTCTGTTGCACACAAAGAAAAGAACGATTAATCTATGGAAAACGTGGTTCCTTAATGTTTCTGACTGAAGTCAATTAGTGTTGATGTGGGGTCATTTTGTGGGGTTTTAATATTTATGTGAGAATATGATTAATGTCGAGCCACATTTGAAGATAAAATGAATATTGAATAATGAATATTAACTCTGTGCAGTTGATAACGCTTTGAGATTTACACGTAAAATGATTTTGTACTTCCACTGCAATGTCATTGCAGTTACATGTGAAATAATATATCTAAGATATAAGATAGTTAAATGTAATGTCGTAGACTTTTTACTACTTTTCTAAATGTCTCATATGAGCACATTTGCGCACTTTGTGTGATTAAAAACTACTTAAAACTATATGCTTGTTGTTGCACTTCCCTCTACAGCCGTTAGATGGCGCGATACAGTCGCCTGTTTGTTTATCGGTCTGCTCTGGTAAAACTGCATTCTTGTTCTGCGGCTGTTATTTCTCCTTACAAGCCTATTTAATAATAATAATAAAAAAGATGATGTAGGAACGAATTATGTTACAGCTTAGTAAAATAAAACCGGGACAAACCCAAAGACAGAAAGTGTGAAGTGGTCTTTTATTCTGTAACTCATTGTTATGGTAACTCCCTCGGTGTCTCGTGGGTTTGCGCAGATCATGAACCGTCACGACTATCATCGGTAGCGTACTTCCGCGTTCACTGCCGCTTCTGCGCTCGTCTCATCATGATCCTCAAATTAAACCTCTGCTGTTTTATTCTTTCTTTTGTGTTTATGTGCTTGTCTGCGCAATATGTCCCACCGGTAAGTCACAAACTAGAGTTTGTATTGTTATTTATGAAAACAAATGCTTCTTTCCCTGTTGAAAAAAAACAGCATATGCTGGTTAAAACATACCTAACCAGCATATGCTGTTTTTTTCAACAGGGTTACTATTATCATCGTATCAACTTAAGTTATGACAGGACTGCAGTAGTTTGTTTATACGTCAATGCGATGTTTTATAACCTAAATCATCACCAGTGCTGTTGGCATAGAAAAGCTTAACTGAATAACCAGCACAACTCCAGTTTACTGAATTAAATGACTAATGTTCACATTTCAGTACACAGAAGAGTGCCGAAGTGGCATGTATCCTCCAAACGGCCCAACGTGAGTATGACAACTGAAATTATTAATTATACAACCTGTAAAAACTGCTGTCAGAGACCAAAAATTAAAATCTGTACAATAATTACATGTACAACAGGTGAAAAGGCAAACCGTATCACAGGAGAGAAACGGTTATGTAAAAATAATTTTAAAATATTAATCGCGATATTTCCAAATGTTTTTATTTGAACAGCTTATTGATCAAAGATGATGTTAATAAGAAAACTGTATAATTTTTAAACAAAGTCAGGTGTTTTGTAACAACAGAGCGGCAATGTTTCATTGTTATGCAATTGCAAAAGATGTATATTATAGTATCATGTATATATTATATTATAATGTTATATTATTACCATAACATTTATATTACAGTATCCAATGTAATTTTTTAGTGCAAAAAGGTTTATTTAAAAATGTATTTTATTTTTTATTTTTTGGACCAATTTAAAGAAAAAAATAATCTTTTAAAGTGTTTTCATCATAGTTCATCTATAAATCTACGAAAACTTCATTTTCTCTTAATATGAATGATTTAAAATGTAATTTAGAATTTGTAATTCACATTGAAGGGAGAGAATAAGAACATGTGTATAATCTCTGGATCTTTTAGATTTAAAGGGGATGTGTTCTGGTATACTGTTAATCTGGATTTACCACCAAGCAAAAGATGGACAGATGTCATTACAGACAAAAAGAACGATGTGAGTTTATATCATTATACTGGTTCAATGCTCTGTCTATGAATGTACTTCTAGCAACAAAAGAACTGCAAGTTGTTTTGCCGTGACAGACTATTCACTTGATTATTAGAAGTCTAGTTTATGTATTGGTGAATTTTTATGTGAACTGTGAACTGAAATGCAAGTGAAATCCTTGAATTCCACAAAACTAAAACCAGATGATCTTGAGCAGCTCTCGGTGAACATTACTCAAGAGCTCATGTGCTTTGCCTTTAGATGGTGAGCATGATTCAGGCTATCAGAGATCTAGCAGACGCCTTTGTTCCCAGTGGAAAGCTCATCGATCTAGTAGATAAGGATTTGGTGAGTTATTAAAGAATCTCATCAGTCTAACTATGTATGATGCTTAATCATGATTGACTTATGTATACTGCAATCTTAAAGGGGTCATATGATGCTTTTTTAAAGATCATTATTTTGTGTATTTGGTGTAACAGAATATGTTGACATGCTTTAATGTTCAAAAAACACATTATTTTTCAAATACTGTACATTATTGTAGGTCCTCTATGCCCTGCCTCTCTCAAACGCTTCATTTTCTACAAAGTCCCTCCTTCCGAAAAGCGCAGTCTGCTCTGATTGGCCAGCTGACCCAGTGCATTGTGATTGGCCGAACACCGCAAGCACTCGTCGGAAATGTAACGCCCCT
>NW_015547662.1:1583842-1597185 GCF_001515605.1 Sinocyclocheilus anshuiensis | reverse complement strand
TATGCACAATCAGCTTGTAACACTCCAAAGAGAAAGGAAAACTTGAAATCGCATCATATGACCCCTTTAAATCTCATATCTTGCAGACATACTGTATACCTGTCACCGTTCATCTACATGAATAATGTAAACAGTAATAACTCTGCCTAACGGTGTTTGTTAAAAGGACTGTGATGTGTTTGTCCCCAGCCCTTGATGGTGGACACCCTGCCTTACCCGTTCAATGAGGAGATCAGAGGAATCGCATCAGTGTCTGGTGTTTCTTTGGGTATGAATGCATTAAAACAATACTATTATGTTTAACACTGTTAAATAAAATCTATATTTAAATCACCTGTTCTCTGTGACTCAGGTGAGGTGCTCTTCAACATATTTTATGAGGTGTTCACCGTGTGCACATCTCTGGTTGCAGAGGATGTCAATGGTGAGGATATCATCAGAGATAACATTATTTTCATTTTTTTTATAATATTTTATAATCTATATCTATGTTCTAAAATATCAGATACCCATTAAATGACATACAGTACCAGTTTAGGGTCAGTAAGATTTTTTTTTTTTTTTTTTTTTTTAGAAATCAATACTTTTATTTTCTAAGATACATTAAATTGATCATGTGACAGTAAAACTTTTATAATGCTACAAAATATTTCTATTTCAAAAAATTTTTTTAACCTTCTATTAATCAAAGACTCTTGAAAAAAAAATTAATTACTGTTATAACAAAATAATAATATGAAATGGTTCTTGAGCACTTGATTTCACACGTAATGACACTGAAGACTGGAGTAATGGCTGCTGAAAATTCAGCTTTAGCGTCACGGGAATACTTTATATTTTAAATATATATTCAAACTGAGTGGTGCTGGTATGATTTCAGAACCCGGAAGAATAATTGGCCACTGGCTCCTTAGAGATTTTCCTATGGGTTTTTATAATGGGGTTTTTCGATTTATGAGTGAAATAAAGCCTGTGGCAAACATAACTTGATGATACTTTGATGTTTTGTTCTACAATGCAAATTACACTCCCATATCAAGCACGCAAATTTTGAACCAGTTATGTTTATTTTTGAAAATGTATGTTTCTAATAAGAAATTAGATAAGACAGCTTGGGATGTCAGCGTGTGCAGTTTATGTTGTAGAACAAAACATCCAAGAATCATCAAGTTAACCTACTTCCTTACTTTTTGGGGGGGGGGCGTGAATGTATATTTACAGGGATTCTGGAGTGGATCTTGGGGAAGAGAGACGGCATGTGGATGAGGTTTTTGACTCGTTCTGTGTTGGAGAATGCAACTAGGTTGGCTACAGATAAATATATTAATATATGCATTACAATGCTTTACAAATGTAATTTTAATAAATTTATGTATTACTTCAAATACACATTCTGGTGCATTGTTTTCTGAAATAATTGTAACTGCAATCTTACTTTTGTAATCGAGTATAAAGCATTATTATGCATTTAGAATCACTTTATAATTTTATAAGTTTTACCCACACGAGCACTGTAGTTGTACAATAACTAAATTAATCCTCAAAAATACAACTTGCCTAATAATTGTGCACACAGTGTACAGTCAAAAATTTGTACTTATGATTTTTTTAAATGTTTTTGAAAGGAGTCTCTTATGCTCACCAACGCTGCATTTATTTGATGAAAAATACAGTAAAACAGTAAGCAGCAAAAACATTGATAAGAACCATAATTAATAATTGAGCACCAAATCAGCATATTAGAATGATTTCTGAAGACTGGGGTAATGGCTGTTGAAATTTCAGCTTTGCATAATAGTTTTAAAATATAGTAAAATAGAAAATAGTTATTTTAAATTTTAATCATAATTCACAATATTACTGTTGATGAGAATGAGACTTCTTTAAAAAAAAAAACGTCATTTGACCAGTGATTTATATTTTTTGTTATGCTTATTACTTTATTTATTGATAAATGAAATATGAAACAAAAGAATCAGACGGATGACTTTTTAACTTATAAAGATGATGATAATTTGGATGCTGTGTTCTTTTAGCTATGAAAGTGCCAAGGCTCTGTTGTCTGACACGAAGCTGCTGGCTCCAGCGTACTTCATCCTCGGAGGAAACCAGCCGGGTCAAGCCTGTATTATCACCAGATCCAGAACACACAGCATCAATCCACTGGAGTGAGAGAGCATTGCTATTCTCTACACATAGTTAAAAGAACACGTGTGAGTTTGAAGTTGTCAGTATTTCAGTTTAACATTACACTTTGTGTGTTTTTCAGGCTTGATGTGAAGAATGGCAGGTGGTATGTGTTGGAGACTAACTATGACCACTGGAAAGAGCCTCTGTTTCTGGATGACCGCAGAACTCCTGCTATGAAATGCATGAATCAGACCACACAGGCTGTGAGTGTGGACAATGCAAACATAGACCTAAACTGGTATTAAAAAAATATTCTAACTTAAAAAATGTTTTTTTATCCTTTCAGGATATCTCCATAAAGACAGTATATGATGTGCTGTCCACCAAACCAGTCTTAAATAAAGTAAGCTCATCATCTTTTACAGTGTTTCATATTTCATTTTCTGGCTTGTTTAACACTTATCTTTATGGTGCTGTACAGTTGACCACATACACTACTCTTATGGAGGTGTTTAAGGGAACATTGGAGTCTTATATCCGTGACTGTCCTAACCCCTGCATGCCGTGGTGAGGGACTCCATCTGGACAAGCTGCATTACTGTGACAGTCTTCTGTACGTTTAGGAAAAGAAAAATGTCATTCATATTTTAGCCGTTTAAAATTGTTAATCTTACATTTTAAAAGGTTTGCAGTGTCTGCTTTTGAAATCATGTGGGCATTGTTGGGTTTAATCAAGCTTAACCTGTCAAACGGGTACAGTAGGGCAGCCTACTTAAAGGGATAGTTCACCCAAAAATGAAAATTTGATGTTTATCTGCTTACCCCCAGGGCATCCAAGATGTAGGTGACTTTGTTTCTTCAGTAGAACACAAACAGATTTTTAACTCAAACCGTTGCAGTCTGTCAGTCAAATAATAGAAGTGAATGGGAATCATGGCTTTGAGAGTCAAAAAAACAAACAAAACCAAAGTAAACCCTGCAGCTCGTGACGATACATTGATGTGTAAAGACACAAAACGATCGGTCTGTACAAGAAACTGAGCAGTATTTATATCGTTTTTTACCTCTGATTCACAGCAATGTCCAAACTGTCCTGAGCACGTTCGCGTCTTCTTCTTCAGCCAGTGCGTGACGTGTCTTCTTCTTCTTGCTTTACGGCGGATCGCAGACTTATAAGTGCATTACCGCCACCTCTCTCTCAAATGGACCATTGACACTCCTAATTGAGATTGTAGATTGAGTGTCAATGGTCCATTTGAGAGATAGGTGGCGGTAATGCAATGTTCTACTGAAGAAACAAAGTCACCTACATCTTGGATGCCCTGGGGGTAAGCAGATAAACATCAAATTTTCATTTTTGGGTGAACTATCCCTTTAACACTTGTCTAAAGATGCATGTAATGGAAACAAAATTAACTGCACTGAGAATTGATAGTATGACAGATTGTACAAAATATTTTTTTCAGCCAAATTTTTGTGAATGTTGACTGACATTTTTGTGTGTTTTTTGTAACCACATACTAGAATACAGAAATGTTCACAGTGGAACAACTTGATAATCAACTCTGTTAACTAACAAATGCATTAGGGGAAAATGATCAACCAAAAGAAACAAATGTACATAAGTTGTACACTTAAGCAGAAGACAAATTTACACAACTAACATCACTAAATCATGGAGATACAGTACTTGTTGTGGAAATAAATAATGCACTGAATCAGTGAACATTTTGCAAAATAAACACTTACCAAAGCAGGTTTTGTGCAAATGGGATAAATAGAGCAATCACTACAGGAAATGGTAAAAATCTACGTTTTATTTATTTTAAATCTGTCTAAACATCAGAGAATTACAGGAGGTGAAATGGGGTGAGAACCCAAGCATTGGCCAACATGCCTTTAAAAAAAAAGTGAAATTGAAAGCAAGAGAAAACATTTAAAAGACTGCAATAAGAGAAGACAGGACAACGTATCAGTGCTAATATGCGATTCTGCTCTATCCATTACACATTTCACTGTGCAATCTGGGACGTGTCAAATACATTTAAATAGGGATATTGTTTTTCCAAATGTGCTTAAGTTTTGTCCTGAATCAGAGGAACAAACATCTATTGTCCTTTATGTACTGCATTGGCAAAAAAAATGCTAGCGGTCTCGGAAGGAATCCTAGAAAGAAATGCATAAACAAAAGCCAAACCATGCCAAACATAGGAACACAAAAATGTTTTGCATCCCTTAAACCGAAGCCTTTGAAGGAGCTTTTACAGAGATTTCTGGCTGAACAAAGAAACACAGAAAATGTACTTACAGTCTACAGAACAGCTTAAAGACAGCCCCTACAAAACATCATCTCCTACATTCCCCATAAAACAATCAGAATAAAAGTACTTACAAGTGTAGAGAGATCTCTTGAACTGTTAGATCACATGCTGACAGGCTAATTCACCAAGACTTAGCTTAACTGTTGTTTTCAAGAATCTTAAGTTATTAAGCTCATTATACAGTAATGTTGCATGAATGATGGTTTGCAGTGTAAGACGGATCAAAAGATCATTCTCATGCACTCTGGGCTCCAGTGGTTTCTGGGGGGGGAAAAAACATATTGTTAATCCATCATAGGGATCTGCTGATATGCAAATCATTGTAATTCAGCTCTGAATTTCAATATCCAATACATTAAAAAAACAATACATGAATTCGTAAATCAACACACACAAAACAAGTTTTGTTCTGTTGAACAAAAATTGTCACCTTATTCTAATTTTACATTTTGAAAATTAAAATGAAGTCTGAACAGATAGCATATGGTTTGAGTGACATTTAATAGTTACCCGGCTCTTTGAGTGCTTGAGCATTTCCCACCAATCCTGTAAGCTCATCTTTATTTTCATTGAGAATTTCAGCTGTCAAGTTAATATTTTGCTGCTTTTCTGAGATCCTCTTACAAAGCTCTTCCTGTGCAAATTACAAGCAGAATTTTTTTTAAAAGCAGCATTCTTTGGAGATGTCTTGTACAGTTTATAAACTAATATGCAAACATGACTACTAGATCACTCAAGCTTTTACCTCACACAGAACAGACATTTGAAGAGGAAGGTCCTCCACTTTCACAAAATCTTCCTCATCTGATCTCTGGCTTGTATTTCCAGATCCTGCCTCCTATATTATAAAAAATCGAACATAATACCTTTTTTAAAAATCAGAGAAAAATAATTTGGTCATTCTAAATAAACGAATCAAAGATGTTTGATGAGAAAAGATGATCTAGGGTTTGCAGTGAGAGTGAGACATACATCAGTGTTGATCATGACCAGAGACTCCGTGTCGGGACTGGCTGTATCTGAGCTCTGTGGTGTTTCCTGGGCTGGTGAAACAGTACAGTCCTCATTGTCTCTTTCATCTCCTGAACCAGTTTTTGCCTCCTCTCTGCCCTCCTCTGGAGGCTGAACCAAGTCTTTGAACTCAGATTTTATGCTTTTCACTGTTTGAAAATGCGAGACAAAATGCAGTGAGTTGAGTGTAAAAACCCCAATAAATGTTAAGGGTATAATAAAGAAAAAAGGCATACATTGGCTGCTTTCTGAGTTTTCTAGGTCTGATTTGGTTTCCTGGAGGGCTTCGTTTCGTAAGGCAGAGCCCTGGAACAACACAACAGGTCATTATTAGTGTTTGTCATTTGAGCAGAGTCAGATTATTTGCCCTCTCGTATGAACGCCAACACACCTGTCTGTGTTCACTAGTGTTGTCCATGCTGGCTTGTAATGATGTTTGCACCTCAACAGGTCCAGCTTCAAACTCCTCCATCTCCTCCACTTCATTTTCATCTTCTCCACTGCCGTAGTTGCATAGAGCCTGTGTCTCTGCTTTAGATAGGCCTAAAAAAAAGACCATACACACAACACACAAGTCGAACAGATTCTTATCAAAGTCAAATACATTACAGAACAGTCTCAACCTGTAGACAATAAGACAGACAACCTCCAGCAAACACTCTTAACGGGTACTGTTGAACAGTCAGAACAGTAAACACACAATGCACCATAGATGGCGTTTTAGTGACACCAATTAAAAGGAAGAACATGTAATCACTTGAAATATTACATTTTTACATTTGGATTTATTCAGCAAGGAAACATAAAAATGATTAGAAGTCAAAAGACTTTCTAAAAGACCATAGTGATACTGAAGACTGGAGTAACAGCCACCAAACGAATAAAATCCATTTTGAAATGTAAAAAAAAAAACGGGAAATTTATTTTAAATTGTAATAATATTTCACAGTATTGCTTTTTTGTGTATTTAAATAAATCCAGCCATGGTAAGCATAAGCGACTTCTTTCAAAAACCTTAAAAAAAAAAACCAGAACCATTTTTTAAAAACAGTACTGTATATTTATTTCCAAAGCCAAGCTAATTTTTTTCAGTTTATTTTACTGTCTGTTTGTTTCAGATAAACTCACTTATAGAAAGAGGCAGCCCTTCTCCCTCCTCTTCTTCCACCTCAGATGCTTCACTGCTCTGTGCATCTTTCTCCTTGTCCTCTTCCTTCTCATGAAGCGTCCCTCCCTGCTCAGTCTCATCCTGATCCTAAAGATAAAAAAAAGTAAATTTTCAACATTCAAAACATTTAAGCTCGCAATAACAAAAAACAACAAAAAAAAAAACCAATAGTTGAACAACAGCTGCTCTGTTTGTTGTGTGAAATCAGTGAAGACTCGGGCTTTATATTCAGAAGCAGTGTAGCTGCTTAGTGTATTTATGTGAATGCTGCAAGTGTATCAACAACTATAACTTACTCTGTCTTCATCAAAATATGATGGGGAGAATGTCTTTTCTCTCTCTAGTGTTTTAGCCTCCTAAATAAAAAAAAATGCAATAATCATTCTCCTCACAAACACAGAAGCATCATTACAGGCACACATGACGAAGATTAATCACTCAAGCCTACCTCGGTGTGAGGTGAGTGTTTTGGAGATGTGTGGTCAGAGCGTCTTTTGGTTCTGTGTTTGTTTTCAGAGGTGTTCTGATCTAAATCCTGCATCAGTCTGAAGAAAGCAAGCTCATTAAAGAGGATCTCCGAGATCTCCACCAGCAGGTCCTCACCGCAGTCCTGCAGCATCCCCCCAACAAACTTACTCAAGGAGTCCTGTGCACAAAACCAAGAACTTGTAGGCTGCGATCGAACTAGTGGCCTTCCTACATAGACTACATTTTAGGGCATCACATGCTCAAATATTCGAGCACATTATGATTCTCAAAACTAATTAATCGACTTAATTAGTAACTAACTAATCTAAAAAAAAAGATCAAATAATTATTGAAGAAAACAGTCAGTAAACTAAAAAAAATTTGAAATAAACAAAAGAATAGAAGAAGCTAATTACATTAGGACAAACAAATTAAAACATTATAAATGCACTTACCTGCAGGATGCCGCCCAGCTGTCGGTGGAAGAACTGAACAAACTCTTTGCTTTCATCATTTTTCTGAGTGAGTTTGAGCACCATGCGTCTCACAGATCTGAGCAGCTGGTGTGAACACACCTCCCCAACATGCTCCTGGCAGAAAGACATTAGCAAGACAGCATGTCTACAAACTGCAGTTTTGACGGTTGATTTATTTTTAAATTTAAAGAGAAAAGTAAAGCAAGCTCACCTTTAGGAAAGGAATAACTTCTGTCATGATGGCTTTAATCTGTCTGTCAAGCTGTTGTGTGTCAATCTGAGGACAATGTGCATCTGTAGACGAATGTCCAGCACCTAAAATCAGACAATGAGACAAACACAGAAAATTCATTAAAACACAAGTAGATCTACTTAAAGGGGTATAAAACCCAAGCATTCATTATATGTATGTTTAAAGCAAGCAGAGCTTTAGCCAGTGCTAATTATAAACATTCCACCCCCATAATCCTTAATAGCAAACTCAGAAAACCTAATGAATGGGAAATTGATCAAAATGTCCTTCTCAAGTAGGACTTCTTTTCTAGGTATAACATCAAAGACCATCTTTTCTAGGAAGTTGCAGCCTGTGAAAATCAAGACTCTGCCACAAGAGTGATACACAGTCATTAGATTGTAAAAAGCCTGGATTATTCCTTCTAGAAAGAGAATCACTGACCGTGATTATCTGTGCAGTGACAATAGAAGCCAATGTCAATCATAAGATGCAGCAATGCAATAAGGTGTCAAGCGATAAAAGTCTATAACCAGTCATTTGCTAGCTGTTTGGTTTCTATTTCTATGCTGCCATGTTGAAAATCTCCTTGTATGGAAACTTGTTGCATTCAGGGGCGCAGAAATGGAGTATGCAGTATATGCAGCACATGGGCACATTTAGCTAAAATCATTCTGTGAAAATCTTCTTTAATAAAATATTATAAATAATCAAAGGCTTATTTGTCAAAAATAATGAAAAGAAACATTTTTACTGAACTTTAAATGAGTTCAAAATGTATTTTATCAAATGAGTACATATCAACCTTCGACATGACTGTCATAGACAGTCACATGACTGAAATGAATAGAGGAGGGAAAGGGGCTCAAAACAGAAAAAGACAAAGGGAAATAGAACAATGCATTAAAATAAAGTGAACAAACAGAGATTAATAAGCTTAACCTATAACCATACCTTTTGCCGAAAATTGCCATTTTGAATTAAAATAGGTAAAATAAAAAATATTTTTTTGTTGGGGCAACACTGATCTTGCATACCCCTCAGGAAAATGTGCAGTTGCGCCCCTGGTTGCATTGCATCTGGTAGGGACACAGTTAGAAGCTCTTGCAACTGAATGCTGGGTCTACTCTGCAGTCTAAGAGTGTTCACAGCAGTACCTTGAGTGAGTGCTGAGGCGGCAGCAGCAGCAGCAGCAGCAGCTCCAGGGCTGTGCTCAGGGTTATCTGTGTTACACTCAGCCCTCAGCTTCATGCGCTCATACTCCCTCATTCTGGCCAATGCCTTATCTAAATGAATTACTGTGTTACCTGGAGGAGCAGGAAGGAAATAAATGGAGAGAGAGAAACATAACAGTATTCAGACCAGCACAGCCCCAGCCCAGCAAAGCGAGCATGATTGCGGTAGCGTGATGCATACAGCTTCTTACCCGGGTCATCACTTGCAAAGGGTTCAAGGTTGGAAGAGGTGGACAGCAGGCTCTCGTTGTCCATCGAGTCTCTATCTGCTACCCTCTTCAATACAGAGTTGGATTTAACTGTTACAATCTTCTCAGATGCATCCTGGAAACATCAGCAAAAAATTAGCTTGTGTTATAATTAAAGAGAGAGAGAAAAAAACAAAAACAAATGAGGAAGCAAATGTCTCACATTGTCACTGGTAGCCAAGCTCTCACTAGGTGTGAGCTCTGACTGGGAGCCTGTGGCCCATACGGCCGGACCCAAAGATGATGCCTGCTCATCTGCCACACTCTTCTCTGTCAGGTGCCTCGTTACAATGTCCTGGCGGTCAGAGCCAACAATGAAATATGGTTATTACTTTAAAAACAGAGGCAGTCCTCACAAAAGAAAACCTTACAAATACAAAATTATATTGATCTGTTGATACAGTAGTAAAAGTAGCCCCTTGGTATTAAAGCCAGGGGCTGTGAAGAAGATATGCTTAATGAAAACGTAAGTTTTTACAATTTCAGCTATTAACTATACAGACTCTTTTATACTGGGGCTCTGTAAAAGGTATTAAAGAGGTCATAAATGTTAGAAATCAACAAAATTATAAAAATGCAAAAAAAAAAAGGGGGAAAAAAATATATAATAGTAATAAATTGTTAATATATATAAAAAAAAAAAATATGTGTATGTGTATATTAGTAAAAACACTGTGTGTGTGTGTGTGTGTGTGTGTGTGTGGGTGTAAACATTCCATGCCACCTGCATATTTGTACATTTTGCTAATTTGATCATTCTTTTAACCTTCTCAGGTCTGGGCAACACATTTTTTCCATTTAAGTCCATTTTGTAGATTTTCTCCATAATGAATGCAGAAATCGTGGAAAACCATCCAGTCTCTACATGGGCCTGTTGTGTCAGTAGAAGTGTGCACAGTTTTAATTGTTGTGTACTGTACCTGTAGTGAGTAGAGTGCCCTCTGGCGCAGGTAGTCTGTATTGAGCAGCTGAAGCTCATGGAAAAGCTCGATGAGGAAGTGAGGGCGAGACTCATTCTGAGAGATCAGAGTTGCCACCTCAGAGTAGATTGTCTCTCTCAGGGCCTCAAACAGAGAGAAATCACTGCTCACGTCTAGAGAGGAGAATACACACAGAACAAAATGAAAAATGAACAGACAATCTACTGTAACTCTTCAAGCATGTCGAGAGTAGATCAAACAGCTGCTGTATGTCCAAACTAATTATACAAAATAAACCTACTGGAAGACATGTTTTACATAGCAAGACCTTGAGTACTGAACGGCACACAATGTCCAAAAACACTGCTCACTTTACAATTAAGAAAATTGAAGAGATGTTTTTGTGTGTAAAACCACACTCAGATGCATAGTTCTGTGACTTCAACTCAAAGGCAAAGGTATAAAATATCCGTAACAAAAAGACAATGGGTGTGAATGGTGTTAACAATAACACAGCAGATGTCCTCCCCTTTTTCTCCCCCAATTTCCCAATGTTCTGAAATAACGATACTGGACAATAGAAATAAACTTTATAAAACTCAGTGGAGTTGTTTCTATATTTATATTAGTTCTTAGTACTTCCTATGCATGTGGATGCAGTTTTAAAAAAATGGAGAGGAGAAAGGAGACAAAGAAAACATGCAGATAAAAAAGAAAACGTTAACAAGTAGTTAGCGGGTCAAACAGCTGGTGAGCTTGGAGTTACCTGGGACTTCAGTGCATGCAATTCTGTTAGAGAGAAAAGGTGTTCTCCAAGCATATGCTGTGAAGAAACCAAAAACAAAACCCAAAATGAAATGTGAACAAAAACAGAATTTAAAAAAAATGAAATTGGTGAGGGCATGGAGACATAAGAGATTTAAATGATGTTCAAATTAAATAAGAACAGAAGAAAGTCAGTTTTCTTGCTATAATGTTGTAGCAGATGCTTCTCTGGTTGAAGAACATAATGGACACTGTATAACAAGACTGTTCTCATTGTTCTTCATGTTGATATGTTTAGTTGTATCCAGTGTTATCTGTAGCAGAACCTATGAAAAGGCATACCAGATGAAAGGTCATTTGACTTGCTGTTCTTAGCCTTGCTGTCCAGTTTCTCCTGGGTGAGTTTGTCTAGCAGACCCTGGTTGAGATCTTTGTATTTGACCTGAGAGGAGCGCTCTCTGTCCTGATCAAAGTGAGAGTCACTTGAAACACTGTCACTGTCCAGAGATGCTGAAAGTGAGAAGAACAAAACTGAGTTGTGGGACTTAAACTCTAAGGCTTCTTTTGCCTAAATAATAAATAAATAAAACTTTCCATAAACCCAATTAATGTGACTGGCTTTTTTAATGTGTTATTAAGCTGTAGTATGTTAACTTTAAATATACACACCTGTGTTCTTCCGTCCCCTGCCTCTCCTGCGGCGGCTCTTTGTGTTGGGGGTCTTGTCCCTAGAGGCCAGGCTGGCCTGTGCTGCAGCCTTGCGCCCTGCTCTGAAGGTCTTGGTGACAGTGGTTGGATCTGCCCTATCTGGAAGGCTGCTCACTGACTCCTGGGAGTCAGGTATGTAAGAAAGATCCCGGGTAGTGCAAGGATGAGGGATAGGAGAGGAGGAAGGAGAGTTCTGACTTGGATGGTCTGAGGTGAGGGTGGTTCTCTGACCAGAGCGATTCAGAGAGGAGTTTAACCAGCTAGAGTTACTAGCGTTGGCCACAGTATCAGGCTGAGATTGAAACCTATAAAGGGAGGGAAATAAATTACATTAGGCAAGTTTTTGTTCCTTTTTGTAATAGGAAATTCTTGCATTTTCACCTGACTGTGTTTAAACTAATCATGATTATATCACCTTAATACAAAATACAGAAAAAAACATTTGTACCGTTTCTCTGCGTTGTTGAGTGGAGATCTCTGCAGTGGAGGGGGGAAACTCATGTATTCTGTTTTGAGGGATATGTTTGGATCGTGCTGTTGATCTAAACCGGCCTGGTTCTGCTGGAAATCTCCTGCTGAGGAGGGAAACATGGGACTGAAATTAAAGCCTAAAGGCAGAAAAGAAGAGAGAAAGAAAAAAGGTTAGAAGTTAATTCAAATTGTTGTTTTTTTTTAATTAGGTAATTTCACTAATTTAATGAGTCACAGACAGATAATAGACTTGCCAGTTGGGAAAGGAGAGAAGTTTGGGAGTCCAGACATACTGAGTGTATTGACAGGTGGGTAGTTTACGAATAGAGATGATGATGCAGAATCACACGCAACATTTTGATTGTGCTGTTGTCCTGACAATGACTGATTCTGCTGCTGCCGCAACAGATCATTCAGAACCTGTTTCAACCTGCCAAAAAAAAAAAAAAGTTAAACGTTATAACAAATGAAAACATACCTGCACTACCATTCAAAAATTTGGGGTCGGTAATAAATAAATACATTCTCAAAAGAGACAATGACATTTATAATTTAATTTCAAATAAATTGTTCTTTATATTATATTTTTAAACATATTAAAATAGAAAATAGTTATTTATTACTGTTTCTACTGTTTTTTTTTATTAAAGGGGTGGTTCACTGTTTTTATTCTAGGCTTGATTGTGTTTATGGGGTGCAGTCTAACATGTGTTAATGCTTAGTTTTTTAAAAAACGCATTATTTTTCACATAATTTACCTTTATTCCACAACGCTCTGTCCCTTCTCTAAGAAACGTGCTGATCATTTCCTTCTTTTATGAAGCCCCTCCCTCAGAAATAGGCGATGGGTTCTGATTGGTTAGCTAGCCCAGTGTGTTGTGATTGGCCCAACCGTCTCTAGTGCGCATCTAAACGTACCGCCCCTCACCTCAGCGGCATGTGTGGTCCGGTTGTATTGTCAACAACGGCGTCGTTAATATCGCTTATCAGTTTGAGCCCGATTGAGAAGCAGAGGATATTATTGAAGAGGATCGTGTAGAACCTGTGCAAGCACGGCTTTTAATGGTAGGCCTATGTTTTTTGTTTGTTGTTGTCTCATACTTTTAGATGCTACTGCTACTGCTTATGGTAGCTTTTAATATACAGTTTTATCCTGATTAAAGCTTTAATACAGTACGGCAACTGCACGC
>NW_015547662.1:1573627-1580544 GCF_001515605.1 Sinocyclocheilus anshuiensis | reverse complement strand
GTTGACTTGTTTTTTTCTAGGCTTGATTGTGTTTATGGGGTGCAGTCTAACATGTGTTAATGCTTCGTTTTTTTAAAAAATGCATTCTTTTTCACATAATTTATCTTTATTCCACACCGCTCTGTCCCTTCTCTAAGAAACGCGCTGATCATTTCCTGCTTTTATGAAGCCCCGCCCTGAGAAATAGGCGATGGGTTCTGATTGGTTAGCTAGCCCAGTGTGTTGTGATTGGCCCAACCGTCTCTAGTGCGCATCTAAACGTACCGCCCCTCACCTCAGCGGCATGTGTGGTCCGGTTGTATTGTCGTAACTTTGCAGATATTGTTTATGCTCAAACAGCAACATTACACACTAACTAACGTTAAAAAAGTAAAATCACAATGAACCACCCCTTTAAATAAATGCAGACTTGGACAGCATTTGCAGACTACTTTCATAAGTAAAAAAAAAAATCTGACCCCAAACTTTTAAACTGTAGTGTATCTACATTAAATGCCTCATTTCTCACACTTAATATCTGACATAAATACATTCTTCTGATTGATATTCAGATTTTTAAAGTCTAAAGACACACCGATTGACGTTGTTCTGCTGCCAAGCCAGTTGTGTGTAACACTGGTTTAGTTGGTGCATGATGAGAGGGATTTGAGGAGAAGTCACATTATTGGGCACAACACCATAGGGACCTGCGAGCAGAGCCTGCAGCATGTATGAAAGAGTCTAGAGATGAGAGAGGGGAATAAAAAGGTTGTTAGTATAGAAAAAAAGACAGTGAAAAAAAAAAAAAGTTATCTTAGGGATGCACTGATACTAAATTTCTATACTGATAACCGATTGTTCAAAATTTTATTTTGCCAATAGCGATAGTTTGGTTTTCTTGAGAATAAATCTCTCTCAACTAATGCGGTAAACTATACAGGAAACCCTCTGATTTGGTACGTTAATATACTCTTTACAATTGCAAATAAGGCGGTTTCCATAAAAACTTGTCTTTGTGACAGATTTATTCAAACATACATATATATAATTAACAGTAAATAAGCTTAGTGTTTTTATAGCTTACTAACCAATTGTGGATAACTTATCTGATGTAAATACAATGTTAAGTAACAAAGATCACAAGCTGTTTTATTGATGTCTTTCCACGGTTGAAACACTGATCGAGTGATTGCTTGAGACATGATACGGAACGTTGTTCTGAATCTTTCAACATACCTTCTGATGTTCATTTACATTTCATGCTATCAGTTGTATAAGAGACTCGTGCTCCGCGCTGCCACTTGAACTGAGGCACCACATTTAAGAGCGTCAAAATGGCATTTATTGTTTGAATTTTGTTGAATCAGGCATGTGATCAGCTAGAGACAAAAAAAAGCAGGAAAATCTGACCACGTCCCCGACACTTATTATTAAAAAAATATTTTTTAGCACATTAAAAGATATATCTTATATTGTAATACATACTTTTATACTGTAAAAAAATTAAAAGCAGAATTTAATAATCATGATAATATAATATAATATAATATAATAAAAGTATTAATGGAATTGTAATTATTAAATACCTGTCAAAGGTTTGGAAACATTACAATTATTAATGACTTTGAAATAAATCTATTCTGCTCATAAAGGCTGCATTTATTTGATCATGCTGATGAGATGAAGATGAAAATATCTAGTGGAAAATGAGAATGTTATGTTTTTAATTGTATAATTGTTCTCAATGTTTTGACAGATAGACATCGTCTGATGCCAATTTGGTAGACATCGCCCAACCCTACTTTCACTTTCATTTAATTAACAAAGCACAAAGCTCTTTGCAATTATTGGATAGGAGGCATGCTACAAATAATGTGTGGTGAAGGGAAAAAAAAACGCAGACCTGGGAACCCTGGCTTGAACTTCAGGTGATTCATAGGGTCAAATAGAACCTGCATCAATTAGTGTGACTGCGTTAATGTGTCAACTTTTTCAGCCCTTACAGGTTTCTTCCACCCCTTTTTGATTGACAAGATATAATTGGCCCTGATCATCAGCTGTTTTTAAGCAATCAGCCGATACATCGATGCGTCCCTAATGTTGTACTCTCTGACCTGTTGGTCCTGTAGCAAAGTTTGGCACATGGTAGTGCTGAAGTTGAGCTGTTTCTGAAGGTGTGTGATCTGCTCCTGCCAGTGTGCTGGTGCAGCACCCTCAGAGAGAGACAGATCAGCCGCCCATCGTAGATTCTCCTGCCGTTTGGCTCTACTGGAACTTCCTCTCTCATTCTGTGGCTGCTGACGAGGACGACCCCTTGATCCACAAGGGGAAGGACTTCCGTTAATTTCCCTGTGAATTTTCAGTCTTCAAGAATTGAAAAGACAGTTAATAATTGATGGGTTTGATGTATAGTAAAACTGATTGTGTGCCTGTGTATTTACCCATCTCTGTTATTCCTGCTATAGTTGCGTTGTTTTTGTTTGCAAGCATGCAGCTCATCGGTGGAACTGGACTCCTCTCCCTCATCATGTTCAACGTCAACATCTTCCTCAGCCCCCATCTCAGAGGAGTAATCATCATCATCACCAAAGGGACACTGTGTCGAACCACCCCAGGTGGCCACAGTTCTGATGGAAAAATTATAATTAGCAATAGAGGTCGACCGATATGGGTTTTTCACTGGTCGATGCCAATGCCGATATTTATAAATCAGGGCAGCCAATGGCCGATATATGATGCCGATTTTTTTGGCCGATACGTTTGGCCGGTTTTATGTTTGCTGACAGACACCAGTGTTTCCCACAGACTGCAAATTAATTCTCTGCCAGCAGGAGGCGCTTTGGGAGCTAGAGATATAGCGGTTTCCCCGGTAAAGGCTGTAATCAAATAAGCATGATAACAAAAATAAAAGATTTCACACATATTGCACTGCCTGCTGCTCATAACTGCTTAAGAGTGCACTGGCCATGAGCGAATATATGACATCGTGGAGGCTATTGTCGGACCCACAGACATATTCCATGAGGAAAGTTAACGTGCACGTTATAATCAGCCCAGAAGTTTCGTCTGAATTGAACGCGTTTCTACTTTCACATGCAAATGACTTGTTGCACTTATGAATGATAACTTTCCGGGATCAATTCTAGTAGGGTAAAACATAATCCCGCTTTCGAAACGGTCTGTTTTGCCCTGCCATTAGCTGAGGCTGTGTGTGAACAAGCCGCGGCTGCAGCCTGCAGAGCGTGAGCTGCTCCATCTTACGCAGCCAGAGGGAGTTCCACAACAACGCTTAGCTGCCCGCCAGTGCGCATGCCTATAAATCAGCCTAATTTGCAGCACGATTAATTAAAAAATGCCAAAAATCGGCCGGCCGATCAATCGGTCGACCTCTAATTAGTAACTTACAAATTCATTCCTCCCAGCACATTTATAAAACAAAATTTGAAACTCTAAGCCATGAGTTGTCAAAGCCATGTTTCACCTTTCATCACGGCTGTACGACTGGGTCTCATGTGTGTCACTCCTGAATGGAGAATCGTTGAGTGTGTTTCTCCTCTGCTGCTCTGCCATCAGACTCTCCAAATGTTTCCGCCTCTGTCTCAACTCCTCACGCAACATCTGATGCCTTCGCATCTCTGACCAGAGCTAATACAAATAAAACAAAGACAAAATATTTAAACTTGGGCTTCTTTACCTGTCTACAAACAGATCCCAATAACTTACTCACCCAAGAAACCCAAAAGAAAGAAACCCAACAGATTTCTGTCCCTATACTGAAATCTAAATGTAAATATAGTACATGGAAGCTCAAATGTACTTGATTGACATGCAAGAACCAGTGAGGTTTGCTCTTGCATGTCACGCAGGTAAGACTGAGTTGTCATTGATTATATCTGATGTGCGCTGATCAATGATTTTATGCAAGTAAAAGCCTAAATTTAATCTGTTCATCATATAAAGCAATTGTGTCTTCAGAAGACTTTTATTTAAGTGCTCAATTCAAATGGATTATTTTGATTTCTTTATAAACATTTTGAAGCTTAAAAGTTTTGGTGGAATGGACTTTCAGTTGAGGGACAGAAATCTCTCTGGTTTCATTAAAAATGTTTTACTTTGTGTTTCAAAGATAAACAAAAGTCTCATAGGTTTGGAATGACATGAGGGAGAGTAAAAGATGACAGAATTTCCATTTTTGGGTGAATTATCCCTTGAAAACTCTACCTGATATATAAAGGAGGCAAAACTGGTATTTTGATTACACACTTACCTCATTGTCAGTGACAGTAACTGGAGGAGGCTCAGTGGTGGGTTTGAGGCCACTAGTGTTGGTTTTAGTTGAGGAAGAGGAGTGTAACGGTACATGATCAGGACTAGAGGCTGCTGCAGGAATCTTCCTCATCTGACCGCTGACACTACTGCTCACGGATGACTGACAGGACACAATGTGATAAAAGAAATTAAGACTCCATCTCAGCAGTTGTTTGTGTCTATGATAGTAACCAACTGTAAATTGTGCGTAAAAAAGTGCAGGTGTGTAAAGTACCTGAAGGTCAGGACAGGCCCATTGTAAGTCTTGAATCTTGCCCTGAATCTCCATCAGTCTCTGTCTCTCTTCATGGAGCTGCTTTAGTTCTTGCTGCTGCTGCTTGAGTTTCTCCTCATACAATTTCTCTCTGAAAAACAGATATTATACATACGCAGGACACTTTGTAAAAACATGCTACAGCGTGATATTAAACAAAGCAAGTTTACAAACAACAGATTATGAACTATAAATGCAAGCAGATATCTCATTTCCATAAACAAACCTGGACTTTTCAGAAAGGACGATGTCTCTCCGGATTTTGGGAGCTGTTACTCGGGTGTTATTGGGTTGTTGCTTCAAACCCTCATCCTCATTAGCTGTAGTACCATCTGTATCATCACTCTACAGTAACATTAACAGATCCAGAGAACATGTCTTTAACAGGCTGACAAAAGAAAGCATAATAAAGAAAAAGCAGGCAGGAGAATCTGAAAAACAGAGTTTGCTTATACAAGCTATACTCACAACATACTTGCACTGACATATAAATTTATGCAATTAGCAGATGCTTTTGTCCAAAACAACTTACAAAAGGGCCAAGAATGTTCATTATATACATTGCCAGGTTTAATAAGAGACAACTTGATTAGGAAGCAAGCTAGAGAAGACTTCTTTTTTTGTGTTTGTGTAAGTGCATTGGTTTAAGTGTATAGGGTGGTTAAGTGCTTGCAGAAAAAGGTGTGTTTTTAGCTGCTTCTTGACAGATGTGATTTTCTCAGCAGTCTGGTTGAAGATTGACAGCTCTGCATTATGAATGACCAGAACCTCAAATCACCCTCGTGGCTCCAGACTCTCACCTGCACCATGGCCACCAGTTCTTGGAGTTGTCTGAGTTTCTGTTTGGCTGTTTGAAGACGTTGGACTTTCTCAGCATAATCTGTGTCACCACCTAGACTGCTTCTACGACTGGACCCTGAACCGTCACTGCCTCTGCCTCTGCTTCCTCCTCCTCCTCCTCCTCCTCCTCCTCCTCTTGCCCCATCACCATCCTCCTGTGCCTCATCATCATCCTCATCTTTAACACCATCGTAAGGCCTATCCCGGTTGAATTGGCATTCTAATATGATAATGCAAAAAAAATAAATAGTTAATAGGTTGCTAGTAGAGACCTGCGCGGGACCGATTTTTCAGCAGGATTCTGTCCCGCACCCGCCCTTTCCCACAGAAATATGTTATCTCATTCCGCTCCCGCCTGCATAAAAGTAGCCTATATAGATTTTTTTTCAGTACATGTGAAATTCACATGAAATAGTAAGTTCCGTATCGCCTAGCCACAACAGCATAAACGCTCCAGATAAAATATTTGTTATTAAAGCATCAACATTCACAAACCACTGTTATTTTTAACAGAAATGCAAGCATAGGCTGCTGCATGCATGGTTTGGGCTTGGCATGGCAGAATGCAAGCAAAGAGCACTCCCTTTATAATCAGTAAAAAAAAGCTGACAGATCAGTTCATCGCGATCTCACAAAGCTCTGTTATGACACAATGAATATATGCACAATGGATCTTTCATAATGTCTGCACTTCTTGTGTTATAATGAGAGAATTCATGAGCATGCAAATTTCAGCACTGCACAAGAACTCAGTCATTTTGAGTGGTGAGTGGATTCTAACTTAAACACCTTTGATTGTTAATTGCGTTCCAGAAATCAACAGATTTGTCTGTGATTGGCTACATTGCTCAGCGCTGCAAATGTGTTATAAGTGGGCGGAGCTGATGCGCAAACGGCATTCTCATTGGCTGGCATTCATCTATTACCATCCCTGTTTTGATTTCAGCAAATCAGTTCGAGCGAACGCTGACAACTTGATTAATATTCATGAACCCAGCAGCTCATCAATCCTGTGCGTTGTATATTCTTTGTATAGTAGTAGTAGTAGTAGTAGTATTTTTTAATAATAATTACTATTATCTATTACTATTAATATCTATTACTTATCTTTTTTTTTTTTACAGAAACCAGGGCTCGCAAAATTTCAAAATCCCTGGTAGCCCTTCGGGCAGGTACTCTTCAGATTTTGGTAGCCCGAAAATTTATTTAACTAGCCCCAAACAAACAAAAAAAAAAAACTTTTCTTTTTTTATATAGAGTTTAAATGTCAATCAAAAATATTTTCAATACACAAATATCAACAAATATGAAAGAAGGAATTTTATTTCACTATTTACAGGTTATCTGCAGAATTTTTAAAAATAAATTTAAGGCGATTTATGACCCATTTTAAGAGCTGCACAAGTAAAATGGACATAGTATGAGTGGGGTTGGACAATGTCTGTGTTAACACAGTATTGAGCCATACAATTACATGACTTACAGTTCAGATACAGGTTTTCACAAAAACAAAAAT
>NW_015547662.1:1569343-1573532 GCF_001515605.1 Sinocyclocheilus anshuiensis | reverse complement strand
GGCTGTACACAAAGCAGCTCCGCGCTCATAAACGCTGCTTTATCAGGAATTATAGGTCAAATGAAATTAAAATGCCAACAACACGTTTCTGAGCACAGTCGATTCCCTTCAGATACATTCAAATAAAGACATCCGCGCCGCGTTTTTACTTGAAACCTGCAGCGCTCATATTTATTCAATGACATCATTGCCTTTTGAAGTTTAATCCAGCCATATCGCGAATCTTGTCTTTCCGTCCCTAACTGTAAGACCTTTTGAAATTATAATTAAGACATTTCTTATACCATTTAACGTATTTAAAACTTTTTATGGCCTTAAGTTTGATACAACTCACTTTAGGAGTTTTTAAGGACCCGCGGGAGATCTGCATTTAAGATAGCCCGTCGGGCAGAGTGGTGATACATTTTGGTACCCCGACTGGAAAACACAATAGCCCCGGGACGTCAGGCTAGCGATTTTGCGAGCCCTGGAAACCCAATGGACAACAATATGTTAAGCATCACCACCAGTCCTAAGTTCAGTTAAAATGACAAATATCGATTCATACATGGTTACCAAGTCTAATCACTAAAGTTCTATCATACCGAATAATAATTAAATAGTGCTTAATTATAATAATATAATAATAATAATAATAATATGATTAACTGATTAAGAAGCTAACATTTAATAAGCTGTGCCATTTTACAAAGACAAGCTGATTTGGTGAAATTATATATATATAATTTCAGTGCAGGGCTCTAGTTGATAGTTTTGTTAGCACAGAATTTTTTTTATTTTAGATTAATAACTTTGTAAGAAGACTGACTATGTTGACAGAAATTGCACACTGGTGAATATTTATAGATTTGAAAGATTGCAAGGTCCAACCTATGACTGAAGGGACGTTGAGACTGCGGAGATTGGCTGCTGAGCGGTTATTGATTTCACATTCTGTGTTCAGACGGCCATCTCTATTATTGGAGGCACCATGAGCTTTCGTCAAACTGTTCATGTCCATCCAGTTACTTGGAGTCTGTGGTTGGGCTGGATTTCTACAAAAATATAAAAGGACAGTTAGTCAGTTATTTTCACTTTCCTTCAACAGGACAATTCTCACAAAAGCAGAGGCAACATGTGTATACTTTAAATCACACAGATTTGAGAAGATGATAAATAGTCAAGATTGAATCACACACACTGAAATGTGACTGGCAATGCTTTGGCATGGTGCCTGACCTAATTCTTCTCTTTGCAAGACACTAGAGCTGGGTTTTGACACAGATTTCATGAATTTGATTTGATATCAATTCATCTGGATATATATCAGGTACAATACGTCACAATTTTCTTAATGAAAACAATCTCTCAATTAATGCTGTGTAGAAAACTACACAACTAATGATCTACAGAAAACCCTGTCAGTTGATACATTATTATAATATTAAAGGTTTAAAGTCCAAAATCTTAAATTAAATTGCTATTTATTTTTAGATGTAATCAACACAAAAGTAGTTGAATACAACAATTTAAATTGAACATACAGTAGTTCTTATACCAACTTTTTGTTTGTTTCTTATACCGTTTTGTTTTGTCAAGTTTTGTTTATGCATAAATAGAAAACAGCATAGACTAAAAGATCGATCTTGATTAATTAAAATGAAGGTTGATTCAAATCAATTGATATTGTCAACCCAGCCCTAGTCACTCTATTTTTGAGTGGATCTAAAATTCTAAAATTAAAAGGTTTACCAACATTTGCCAAGAGCAAGAATTGGATAACACATATAACACATATAAATGTTTACATTTTGTTTTAATGCTTATATTGTTCCCTATGGAAGGATATTCCGAACAATTTTCAAAAGGAATTGCAAATTGTATTTTCAAATGCGTTTTCCATATGTGGACGCATTAATTGTGACAATCCAAATGCAATCCAAACGTTACCGTTTGCGTTTTCGCTTTTGCGAACACACAGTGACTGCCAAATTTCAAATTGAAAAGAAAAGCCGATTTGCAAATGTATTTAATGTATATCAAGTTATGAGCCTGTCATATTTAAACAGCAATATTAATTACCACGTCTGCTTTTTTACTCTCTCTGTGTTGCGCATGTAACCTGCCAAAACTCAAATGGAATCTCATAATACCAAAATATACTGTCTAAAGGCAGCTGCCAATCCGATAGTGAACCAACAGACAGTGTAACCTTCTTGGCACATTACACAATAAATAATTCTGTCTTTTTTTACCCCAAATGCAACGACTATCCCCTGCTAACAGCGGGAGCCACAACTGTATGCACAATATTCACTATTAACCAAACACTTTTCACCTGTCTCAACATCTCTCACTGTTTACACTCCGACTGATGCAAGTGAGTAAACAGACAGTGCAATTCTACACTTATTACCGTATATTTTACGTAGGGCTGTGCAATTAATCGCATGCAATTGTCATGCACATCTCGTCAGTAAAGCTGGTTCCGTGATTAGTAGTAAATCTCCATCACTTGCTTTCAGATGGAGCGGCATTTACTACACAGAGCCGTAGTTCACTGACAATTAGGCAATATCGCGTTCATTATCGCAGATAGAATCGCCTGCTATAATGAACACGATATTGCGTAGCTTGTCAGTGCTTTACTAATGAGATGTGCATGACAATCGCATGCAATTAATTGCACAGTCCTAATTTTACGCTTAGGTGCCACGGGACATGTGCTCCATAACGGATTAAAATGGTTGAATAAAATATAAGGTAAGGTGGCAAATAGGTAAATAAGTATAGATTTGCACTGTCTGTTTGATTATTAAAAAAATGTGCGTGCTCCATTATGGATTAAAAGAGAGGAGGAATATAATATAATATAAAACGTGAAAAGCATTCTGTTAATGGTGAATATTGACGATTAGCTCCATTGTTCAAAGCATTCGGCACAATCGTCTGTGAGTGACGTCACCTCCCAGTACAAACACAACCCATAGTATAGTCCCGCCCCTGACACTGATTGACAGGTTTCTGTGTAAGGCATCGGAAATTTTAATGAAAAAGGAATTGTGATTCCATTTGAGTTTTGGCAGGTAACATGCAACACAGAGAAAGTGAGAAAGCAGACGTGGTAATTAATATTGCTATTTAAATATGACAAGCTCATAACTCGTGAGGCATGGGAAATACCGTTGCAAATGAACTTTGCGTTTTCATTTGAAATTAGGCAGTCCACGACACCCACGGTTCAATACGCACTTGAGAATTACGTTTTTCTGGTTTTGAGTTTAAATTAGGGCTGCCCGATAAATCTGTCTAGTGCGATTATGATATCGCAAAGGCTGCGATTATGTTTTTATGCACAGCTTGTCTGTGAAGCACGGCTCTTTGATCAGTAGGAAGTGTCTGAAATCACTACGAGTTTAAATCGCTTTTAATGTGCATTTGTAAAAGCAACACTCGTCAAACATCATCATTATAAATATACTTTATTATCATGAAAATACCTAAGAAGGCTTGAAGAACAGTGATAGAAAGATGCCCATAGGCATTTCCTGGAACTACATGTGTTATGGTACTTCTGCGGGGCATATTTGGAGTTTCTGCGCGAGAGAGCCCTCTGGCTTTTAGATGCAGCAGCATTCAACCACCAAATCGTGTGCGGTTTATTTCCGATTTATCGTGCAGCCCTAGTTTAAATAATTTCCGTGCATTTTCCGTGCTATACTTCTGTGATGCACATGTGGAGTTTCTGCCCGAGGGCACTCTCCGTCTACGAGTATGAATGAAACAGACATTAAATGCATTTATAGTGCTCAATAATGGCCAATCCATCCTATTTTGGGTAAAAATAGGAAAAATAATACTTCTCTCAAAAGAAATTTTAAGTAGTGTAGCGTCTGGACCAATCAAAAACACAATTTTTCATTTGATTTAACAAATCAGGCAACTGTCTCCTGGAATTATGGGTAGTGCGTGATCGGCACACCTCTCTTGAAAGAGAGAGACATTCTGCCTGTCGCCGGTTGTCAGGGACCGTCTGGGACTGAGAGAGAAACAGACATTTAGTAGGACTTTTCCAGGACATTTTTTAATTATGGCGAAAATAAAAGACAAGGATCACGCCCTTAAGGTGGGCGTACACAGTGCGATTCTGAAGGTCGGAACGTCGTGAGCTCTGGCACATGTCACGATTGAGTTTATCCGAAAATCGTAT
>NW_015547662.1:1558602-1569228 GCF_001515605.1 Sinocyclocheilus anshuiensis | reverse complement strand
ACGAAGACAAAGGACATGGCAAAGAGAATGGCTGAAAAGCAGAGAAAAGCATGGACTTTCTGTTCTTCATAAAGAAATCGAGGGAGTAGCCTAGGCCATTTCTGAATTTCTGCCGGAAATACACCAGGCATATTCATTCATAAAGCTGAATGGCAAATTTGGCACATTCGGAATAACAAATAAAAAAGAGAACTGTATAATTAAACTAAAATTATTATAGACTATATGGTTTTTGTCATCTTCTGATTGGTCAACTTCAGATGGATCGCCAAATCGTCTCGTTCAACCGCACATACGCCACGAATTTAAACCGACAGCATCCGATTTTTTTTTGACATGTTTGAAAATTATCGGGAGGACGGGAGGTGCTCGTAACGTCTCGGATCGGCCCGTAATTCTTCTCACACGGTACGAGCCGCGACCATGCGAGCATCTGCGATTTTCTCCCGAGAGAAAAAAATCGCCTGCGAGCTCGTACAACAGCAAAAATCGCACCGTGTACGCCCGCCTTAAGTAACAATTCTCTCTCCAGAAGTCTATAAAAACATGCAGTTTATGGCCATGATTTAACTAAAAACATCAGCTCTTTAATATGAGCTCTTAATTATACATTACAACAAATGATTTTCAGAACCAGTTTCAGTACCATAGCAAAAAAGAAAAAAAAAAAGAAAAGTAACTATAACTAACCATTAACTATTTGAAAATAAAAATAAATTTAATCAGTTCATTATTAATGCTAATAATAATATTAAAGAAAATAACATTTTAAAATAAAAAATGAAAAATGAGTGGATTCTGACTAACCTTAAACACCTGATTTAACAGAAAGCAATATAAATATGCACAGGAGCATTTGAAAGTAGCCGCCTATAGAGATGTAACGATTCACTCAACTCACAATGCGATACGATTTACGATACTGATTTCACGATACGATTTTCTCACAATTTTTTTTTTTACAAAATTAGATTTAAGACAAATTATTAATGAAAAGGTGTTCTTTTATTATTGCTTGGACAAAATGCTGCACATTTCTTTGTGAAATTTAAATATCATATAACAAAACTAAATTTACATTTTAAAACAAACCCCAAATTTAATCAAATAAATAAGACAAAAAAAACTCATCATATAAACAAAGGCTTTGCCTGTGCTCTTTCCATTCAAAATTAGAGGCAACCACTGCATTTGATATCACAATCCAAACAAAGATGCTGTATACATGCAGCATGAGCAGTTTTTACATCTAAATTAGATTGTATAATTTGAAATTTTAAAACAAAAACAGAATGCTCTGACTTTAGTTTTGTGAAACTATACTACATAAAACATCTGCACGAAACAAATACAGCAGAAGCTGTGAATGAGATGCAAATTGACCATATGCACCGTTACTTCCTGGTTTTAGATAAGCCAGCTCAGTCATTTCGGGTCAACTGTCAAAATCAACTGTGGAGCACCTTTTGCAGTTTTTCTACATAATCCATTCACAATTTGAAGAATTTTTTTGTTTGTCTAAGAGGACCAGACGTCCATGTATACTGTTTAAGGAATGTCAAACGCGAGTGTAAAAAATTATGTGAGTAAATCCGGTAAATTGTTCTGCGACTCATTGCTACGATTGACAGTGAAAACGGAACGAAACGTCTGATGTCAAAAAATAGAGCTGTGCATTAAGTGATTCAGACTAAATTCAGAGTAACAAAACTACAGAAGCAAGAAGTCTGTTGGCTGAATATATTTAGCAGCTTCTACAGTTAAAGATAAAACTTAAAAATTTAGTTTTTAAATTAGGCTAAATCTTTAAATATTTCAAAATATTTAATGCATTATTATTTAATTGTTATACCATTAATAATTAACTTATTTAATTTGTAGTTAACTAGTTTTATTAATTTATTTAATTTGCAGCTAACTAGTTTTAATAATTAACTTATTTAATTTGTAGTTAACTAGTAAAGTATTTAAATAATTTACCCTTCTAGGCTGTTGGTGTCTGAGATTATTTATTTATTTTTTAAATTACCTGAGACTTAGTGACTTCCTGCACTTGATATACTTTATACTTCAGTATAGTAAAAGTACTAAAATTTGTTATAATAGTAATTTCATATTAAACCCAAATGAAGATGTGAAAAAAACTGGGGAGTTGAAATGACAACTGCTAATGAGTGATCCTCTGCTGTCATCTAATGGTTAAATGGTAATTTCATGTCAGTTTCATCTTAAATTGGTTTCCGCCAGGAGACATTTTTGGCACATTTTTTCATGTCATCTTCATGAATGAAAAGTGAATCTTTAATGTGATTTTTACTGCAAAGCTGTAGAGTTGAGAAATAACAAATGCTTTAAATATTATAAGTGGTTAAAAAAATGTATTAATGGCTATGAAGGTAAGTTATTTATTATCAAGAATACCATTATGTCATTTAAGAGATTAGCATCGCTAGCTAGCTAACGTTAGCCTAAACCATTATGATAGTGTTTAGTTGTCTGCATTTAAATGTATAATTACATGTCTAGGTTCTCTCCTGGGATTACCAGGCTCGGCATATAAAATTGTACGTTGTTAAATAACATGAAACTGTAAGTTAATAGCAAGGCAGTGGTCGTCTTGGAGGTGTGTTTGGGGTCGTTATCATGTTGGAATACTGCCCTGCGGCCCAGTCTCCGAAGGGTGGTGATTAGGGCTGTGCAATTAATCGCAATCGCAAAACAATCGCGATTTGAGCTCATGCGATTTCTAAACCGCATAAGGCTGCGATTTTATTTATTAATTTATTTAACGTATATTTTGATTCATAATACTGCTTGTGCACATGTTTAAGATGTTAACCAATCAGAGCTCACTCAGCGCACCGCGCAAATTACGACGAAGCTGAGCGGGAGAACAGAATAGGTGAACGGGAGGAAAGAACATAAAATATGGATGCAGGTCAGAATAAAAATGATTTGGTGCCAAAGAGAAATTCAACATCAGTCGTTTGGGAGTACTTTGGATTCAGGAGAGAGGATGTGTCACAGAGCAAGGTAAATTGCAAGACTTGTGAAATGATCATTGCAACGAAACGGAGCAATACTACAAATCTGTTCCAACACTTAAAACAGCGCCATAAAAAACTGTATGATCAATGCATGTCGACAAAGTCCATCGAAACTAACAAAAGCACACATCAAAGCCAGCCTGAACCGACTGAACAAGTATCCATCGTTCAAGCATTTGCAAGCGTCATGCCTTATGAGAAAGAATCAAAAGGACACAAAGAAATTACCGACGTAGTCACCTATCATATATGCAAAGACATGATGCCTGCGCACATCGTCAGTAAAGACGGCTTCCGAAGACTAATACAAACACTCGACAAAAGATACCAGCTGCCATCTCGCACTCATTTCACACGAGTTGCTATTCCCGAAATGTATGAGAAATGTAAGGCGGGTGTCGAATACGAGCTTAAGCAGGTGAAATACTACGCCACGACCACAGATATGTGGTCCAGCAGGACGATGGAGCCGTATATGAGTTTAACGGTCCATTATATTAATGACAACTTTGAAATAAAAAGTCGATGCTTGCAAACAGCATTCTTCCCAGAAAATCACACTGGAGAAAATATGTCTCAAGGTTTAAAAGAAGCTTTAGCATCATGGGGACTTTGTGAAGAGCAACAAGTGTCTATCACCACAGACAATGGATCTAATATAGTGAAGGCTGTCACTTTGAACAACTGGACACGATTGCAGTGCTTCGGACACAGACTACATTTGGCAATTGGTAAGTTAGACTTTATTATACATTAATTATACTTTACATTAAGTAATGTATACTTTACATTAGGACACTTTGTAGGGCATACTTTTTATTAAGAAACAAATTGCGCAAAGATGTTTAATATAGAAATGTATTAATGTTTTGTACTAATAGTATTTTCAACTTGTACAATAGTTGGTAACACTTTACAATAAGGTGCTATTTGTTAACAGTAGTAAAGCATTTATTAATTCTTGTTAATGTTAGTTCATGTCAACACAGTTATTCATAGTTCATGGTGCATTAACTGATGTTAAAAATGACAACGTTTGATTTTAATAATGTATTAGTAAATGCTAAAATTAACATGCACTAACATTAATAAATGCTGTATTAGTATTGTTCTTTGTTAGTTCATTTTAGCTAATGCATTAACTAATTGTTAACAAATAGCACCTTATTGTAAAGTATTACCCATTAGTTTTATATTTAAATGCATGAAATACTTACAATATAACACATGTTCATCATGTTTTGCAATTAATTAATTTTTTTAGAAAATGCAATCAAGGATGAACCTCGCATTTCCCGAGCCAACGGCTTGTGCAAAAAGCTAGTGGGAAATCTTCCCACAGTTGGAAAAAAAAAAGAAGATCTTAGAGGAAGAACTTCAGCTTCCCCAACATGCCCTCATAACATCATGCCCGACAAGATGGGGCTCAATGCAACAAATGATAGACAGGGTTTTGGAGCAACAGAGGGCATTGTCTCAGGTCCTTTCAGCTGACCGTAAAACAAGACACCTAGTACCACAATGGCAAGACACAGATGTTCTGGAATCTGTAAGTAAGGCATTGGGTCCACTTCAGGAGTTCACGGATGCCCTTTCCAGTGAAAACTACATCAGTGTGTCCTACGTGAAACCAGTTCTTCATCTATTGAACTCAAAGATACTTGCAGTGGAGGATGAAGATACTGACCTGACAAAGACTATAAAATCAAAAATCCTTAACTACATTAACAAACATTATGAGGATGAAACTACCCAAGAGCTTCTGGATACAGCAACATTTTTGGATCCAAGATTCAAAACCAGCTACACTGATGAGGATAAACTTCCAAACATTAAGGCCAGGGTCATGTCTGATATGGAAATGAATTCACACAAGGTGAGTTAATTTATGTAAACTGGATGAAACTGTCATCTCTTAAGATAAACTCTCTTTTATATGGCTTTTTAATCTTCTCTTTCTGTTATGTATGTCAAAGGATACATCTGAATCTGTGACTAGCACAAGCAGAGAGAATCCTGACATCGATCTACCTCCACCAGGCAAAAAAGCAAGGAAGTCCTTAGGAAGCTTCTTCAAAACGACATCAGCCATGCCAGCAGCTCTGCAATTTGAAGAAGCCATAGCCTCTGAGTTAAACAGCTACCTGCTTTCTCCATCCATTGACAGTGAGGAAGATCCTCTGAAATGGTGGAGACTCCATCAGATACATTTTCCAAGAATGAGCAGGGCTGCACAAAAGTATCTTTGTATTCCTGCCACCAGCTCACCTTCAGAGAGAGTGTTTAGTACTGGGGGAAATGTGGTGACATGTCACCGTTCATGCTTAAAACCAGAAATGGTGGACATGCTGATTTTTCTTTCAAAAAACCTTTAAGAGAGCAATCTATTTTTTGGTTTTGAATTCTGTTCATTTTTTATTTATTGTTGACTGGAGTTTAGGTTAGTTAATCTTAATTTATTTTATGCTGTCTGTTTTTAAGACACAATTTATTACAGTTTTGTTTGTCAAGCAGTTAATACTACTGTACAGTATGTTATTTCATTGTGAAATGTGTGCACTGAAAAACAATTTTGAAGTTTATTTATTGTTATGACTGGAATTTAGTTTAGCTTATCTTAATTTATTTTATGTTCTCTGTTTTTAAGACAATTTATTACAGTTTTGTTTATCAAGCAGTTAATACTACTGTACAGTATGTTTTTTCATTGTGAAATGTGTGCACTGAAAAACCATTTTGAAGTTTGTTATGACTGGAATTTAGGTTAGTTAACCTTAATATATTTTATGTTGTCTGTTTTAAAGACAGTTTATTACAGTTTTGTTTATCAAGCTGTTAATATGATGTTATTTCATTGTGAAATGTTTTGTTATGCACTTCTTGTGCACTGAATACATTTAGAATGTAGCATGTTTGAAAAAGCAAAAACAATTGCCAAAATCACAAATAAAATCGCAATTGCAATATTCATTAAAAATCGCAATATGATTATTTTGTCCGTATTGCACAGCCCTAGTGGTGATCATGCTCTGCTTCAGTATGTCACAGTACATGTTGGCATTCAGTCATTTCTTCAGTGTTGTCACATGAAAAGATATAATAAAATATTTACAAAAATGTGAGGGGTGTACTCACTTCTGTGAGATACTGTATACCACAACATCAAATGAGCTTCACCGGAAGTTTACAAGCTGGCTTATATTTATGCGGAAAGTTCTAAAGAACGCTCCATGAATATAGTGGAATATATGGTCAATTCACTCTCTGACAGCAGGCGGCACTTATGGAACAGCAGCTATACAGCGGTTCCCTGGTTACCGCTGTAAACAAAGCAGTGCTGCGCTTATAAACACTACTTTAATATGCATTATACAAAGTCAAAATGAAAAGAAAAAAACATCTAATCTTTTCTAAAGACAGTAAGTTCCCCTCAGAGATACATTCATATAAACTACCACCCCCAAATGTATCGTGATTCGTTTTAGGGCTGCCACTAATTACTTTTTATTTCGATCAATCTATCGACTAATTTATCGATTAATCTAAACGATTAATTTCCCTAGGACAGAAATGCTATAGCCACTGTAATTAAAAGAATATGTGGACAACAAAGCGTGTAAACTCAGAGTGAGGGTTTGTGCTTTTATTTTGAAACCGCTAGATGATGTATTCTCCTGTGTTTGTGTGGATTTATAAATGATTTACCTTACAAACCTGATGAAATGGCGCACGTTGCGTTCCCAGATGAACGTTATAATAAACCCAAACTCACAACAACATGCAGAGATGGAATTTGAGACGCTCCACACATGTAAATGATAACATGGGTTTAATATATTATATATCATGCAGCCTTGGAAAACAGACAAATACTGTGAACAGAGCTGCTGTGTGACGCATGTACTTAACCTACACGCATGTAAATAATCAATAGGTCGTCAAAATTATGATATTGTTGTATGATTTTAATTGTTAGTTGAGAAGGTGAAGACCTTTGAGATTGGACAAGGTTATATATACAGTATATAGCCTGCAATTACATGTAAATTCCATCTACATGTAAAAGCAAAGTCTAAAAATCTCCTTATATACAGTATATATATATATATATATATATATATATATATATATGATCCTATAAATAATCTGTACCATTTAATTTTCAAAGCCTATAGCATGAAAATGTTTCATGTTTTAATATAAATTCTAGTGTTTTGTTTGTTATATTCCAAAGAAAATAAATTATACATAAATTTATAAATAAAAATTTGACTGGTTAGGTGCGTGTGTATTAGGGGCATGGGCCGATTACCGGTTTCAAGGTATACCGCGATTTGAAAATTTCACTGTTTCAAAACCGCTAATATTTTCCGTTATATCGTTCCTGTGGTATGCACTGTTTTTCATGTCCTCAAAGACTGAAAGTGTAGGAATCCCTCAGGCTGAGTGCAGTGTAGAGAGTAACACGACCCTCCCCCTCCTGTTTGTGCGAGCACGGTCAGTCATGTGTGTGCATGATGGCCGAAGGAGCTTCCCCTGGAAGTTACGCGACTTATATCTATATTATATAACTAAAATTAAATAACTGTAATTACAGATTTAGGTTAAATAAAGATGCCAGTCTTTATTTTTCTTCTTTTTTTCCTTTTTCTCATCAAAAGCGGCAAGACAGCCCACAATTCAGCAAACATTTCAGAAACAAATCAAAGAAAAAATAAACAAATACTGCTGTTCCAAATATTCTGTATGTTGCTCAAAAATAAAATATATTGTGTTCAGTGGAAATTTTTTTTTTTTTTACCCAGACATTTAAAAAGAACACATTTTAGAGCTGTAACAACAATACTGTAATACCGTGAAAGGTTATCATACCGTCAAACTCTCATACCGGCCCATGCCTAGTGTGTATGTACCTGTGAATCATGGAGTTGGTTATGGAAACGCTGGATAAGATCGTTGAGTTCATCATTGAGCTCTGAGGTAATGCTCCTGCCAGACACACTTCCAGTAGTCTCTGTAACAACTGTAACACAAGAACAATGTCAATAAAAATGGAAACAAGTCTAATTTCAAGAAGCATGAAGTAAACTTGTTCCCCGCACCAGTGTCATCCATCACTGCTATGGCTTGTTCAGCGCTTTGCTGCATGGCCAGTAGTGCTGCCTGACGGCCTTGTAGTGCTCGGAGTTGTTCCTGCTGTTCCAGCATCTTTTTCAGTAGATCATGCTGCTTTCGCATATTCTCTAGCTCTTCTTTCTGCTCTCCACACAACCCATGGCCCTGAGAAGGAGAGAGAAATATATCATTAGATAAAATGACTAGTATCAACCTGTGGAACTATGCAATAGCAACAACATGCTGAGGCTGCAGGTTGTTATAGAGACATTACAGTCAGCTAAGACCTAGGCTCAACAACAAGTATCACCGCCGGCCAAGCTGACAGTTTTAGGCCAGCGGACTCAACTGTCATTTTCAAGAATGCATACAAAAATGTATCTTACATTAGCTCATCTTGTAAACCATTTTATGCCTTGGTAATAATTTGGTTTTCTGTGATGTATTGAACATTGTTGGTGTGAATTGTGCTGATTCGATACTGTTACAAAGATAACATTACCACACAATTTTGAGAACCCTCTACACACACCTTGGCAATATAATCGCCATTGGCTAGTAATTTCTTTTAGTTTACACGCCATACTGATATACTATTTTACACACACACACACACACACAGATACATATACATACATATATATATATATATATAAAATATGTATTTAATTCCACCAAACTGAATCCACCAAATCAGCTTATCTTTGTATACAATATACAACACACTAAGGATTGAAGAGCAACTGGGTTCATGAATATTAAGATTGATTATTGATTCAGTGTGGTATGTAAGACTCTCGCTCACTCTCTTTGCATGTGTGAGAAACAGCGCTATCAGCAAAGCGACGGCGAGTCGTGAGCTTTCACACTATTGTTTACGGTACGTCTAATACAGGTACGCTGCGCATCCATTGAGAAGAATTTAAATAGTGCAGATCGCTTGATGGAGAGCGAATTGTGATTTACTCGCAATGTAGAGGGTTGTCTTTGAAGCATCAGTTATGATCAGTTTGCAGCAAAAATGGGTCAAGTAATTACATGATATCTATTTCATTTCCAGCTATTATTGTGCATTTAAAATGTTTTTTCTTGCAGAAAACTCAAAATATAAATTTACTGACCCGAAACAGGGGCCAGTTCCATAAACATAGCCAGTGTCTTAGGGTGATTCCACACTAGCACTTTTGGTGCGCACCCAGGTTCGATTGATGTCAGAGTTCGGTACGTTTGGACGATGTGAACGCTGTCTTCCGAACTCAGGTGCGCACCCGCGAAACGTACCCGAGTCCGCTTAAAAGGGGTGGTCTGGGGTACGGTTCAAGTGAACTCTGGTACGGTTCGCTGCTGATGTGAACTATTAATGACATATTATTTGATAAAAATGTGTGTTTGTGTGTGTTCCACTCACTTTCCTGATGAGCGTGATTGACACGCAGCAAGCAGAGAACTGTATATCTCATTTCTGTTCGCTTCAGCGTTCTTTAGAGCATTTGCAGTACATTCGTAAGACAGACGTAAGTGCCGTTATGTACTGAAGCTTTGGAAACAAAACCAACGATTCAAAAACATAAATATAAAATTTAAGAGAGCAATGCTATGCATTTTGCCGCCTTCTGTGCCGTCAACTCTAATGGCACTTTTCCACTGCATGGTACGGCTCGATGCGGCTCGCTGTGGTGCTTTTCCACTGCACCGCTCACTTTCTGGCGCTTTTCCACTGCATGGTACAGCTCGGTATGGCTCACTTAAATAGTACCACCTCGGTTGAGGTTCCAAGCGAGCCGTACCGATACTAAAATGTGACGTTTTAAAGGGTCACGAAACCCCCCGTTTCAGAATTGGTTAGTTCTCACCACAGTTTTAAAAAACGCGAAAAAAAAGTGGGCGTGGTGCGCAGCGGAGCGGAGGGGGAAGAGGGGAGACAGACAACACACACAGCTTCGCGTTCAGACGGTTTCATTTCGCTCCCATCGAGTTAAAAACACAAATAAATGCACAGCAATTTGCACTCTGCATCGAAAACATATATATGAACGCGCTGTTGCACTTCTGAGAACTTTTAAGGCTTATTCTGTGGCGTTTATGTAAGCCTTTTGACGGGTTGCGTCACAGAGCTGTAAAAACGGTTATGCTCACCAAGAGAATGAATCGCATTTGTGCCGAACTCTTATTACAAAGCAAAAACAAACAGGGGAGACAGACAACACACACAGCTTCGCGTTCAGACGGTTTCATTTCGCTCCCATCGAGTTAAAAACACAAATAAATGCACAGCAATTTGCACTCTGCATCGAAAACATATATATGAACGCGCTGTTACGTGCTGTTGCACTTCTGAGAACTTTTAAGGCTTATTCTGTGGCGTTTATGTAAGCCTTTTGACGGGTTGCGTCACAGAGCTGTAAAAACGGTTATGCTCACCAAGAGAATGAATCGCATTTGTGCCGAACTCTTATTAGAAAGC
>NW_015547662.1:1558179-1558544 GCF_001515605.1 Sinocyclocheilus anshuiensis | reverse complement strand
AATAATTTAATAGACACCGACGCGTCATCGATGTACTATAGTCCATTGCCACATCACAAATTGTGACGTCAACACTATGTAGATTTTAAACCCGGAAGATGAAAATAGCGCAAACAAGCTTAAAATTAATCAGTTTTCTCCAACAGTTAAAATTGTCGGATGCTAACATTGTCTTCTATGATGTGCAACATAATCACCTCTGCTAAGCAACAAATGCCTCGTTTATAACGGGTTTTAATGTTTTTGTCTCGACGCTCTGGCCGGGACACGGCATCAGAGTATGGTAAGGGCCGTAACATTTCCGTCACACACTTGAGGTATTCGGCCAATCACAACGCACTGGATAGCTGGCCAATCAGAGCACA
>NW_015547662.1:1544294-1557815 GCF_001515605.1 Sinocyclocheilus anshuiensis | reverse complement strand
ACACATTTCATTACACCAAATACACAAAATAATGTTCTTTTTAGCAACATCATATGACCCCTTTAACACTGCAGATCACTGATTGGTCAGAGAGAATCGTCACTACCAGCGTCACTGGATTTGCGACACAAGTCACGAATCATGGTAGTAGAGGCGGCGCAACTAGTCTATAATCCCACCCACTTTGAAGCAGTACTAACTAGAGATGCACCGATTGCAATTTTCTTGGCCGATTACGATTTCCGATTTTTTGGAAGTGTGACCTGCCGCTACCGATTTCTAACCTTAATAAATGTGTCATCTTTCACATCAAATTCTTACTTTGTTTCAATTAATTCAGTTAGAATAATAAGAAACTGTAGAGTTGTTACCATTCAAATTAAATTAGTATTAACAAACTCTATCTTTCCACTGCTGAGGAAACAGAAGCTGCATCTGAAGTGGCATTAGATGCATTTACACAGACAGTTTGATGAAGCTGAGGTGCCATAAATGCATTTACACTGCAAAATTTCAAATGCATAAATAATTTTATAAGATTAATGTTATAAATATTTTTTTGAACATACAAATAAATGTTGAAAAAATGCAATGATACTTTTAAATATGACTAAACCACCAGTAGGTGGCGGCAAATGTCTGTTTTAATGAGTGAGTCATTTATTCATTCATTCAACCGATTCATTCAAACGGCTGATTCATTCAGAAACGAGGCAAGTGACTGTCCTCATGAATGGGCCACTGAATCATTGACTCACTCGATTTGTTCAAAAACATTGATTCATTCAGTAACGAAACACCACTGTGTGTTGCTCGGAGACACACAACAGTCCTGCTGTGGCTTTGATCAGAACTATTTTCGTCAGCGAAATTGAGCAAAAAGTGTCAATATTTTGTCTAAAATCTAAGTCACTTCATTTTAACTTCTTGTTTATTGAAATACTATTGTATAAAATCAGTGTCACATTGCAATCGTGTTGATATTGATATTCGGGGAAACATGGCCGTATAATGTTGCTTACCTAAATCATATTTTGTAAATATCTTTTTTCTACTGCAGTATGCATCTATAAATTTCTGTGAGTTACTTTGTGTGTGCTGTCTCTCTCACACACTCACTCAGGCTGTGCAAGCCTCATCTGGCAGGACATAAATACATTATCGTTTACACTGAATGCAATTAAAATTAGAATCATTCTCACGTGAAACGACATGTTTACACGTGACTGTGAGTGTGCGCGTGGCTGTGACGTCATTGCTGGCACCGCTGGCAATAAAAGGATCGGCTGGCCAGTCAATCAGTTCATCTCTAGTACTAACTGCAGTGGAAAAGCAAGCGAGCCGAGCCATACCACGCAGTGAAAAAGTGAAGCGAGTCGAGCCGTACAGAGCTGTACCACACAGTGGAAAAGTGCCATAAAGCTCTCTTTTCCTTGTGAGGCTTTTGGTTGCTTTATCCTCAGATGAACTCTAAGACCAAGGACACTTACTTTCCTGAACACATTATTAGACTATCAGCGACCAGCAGCAGATAATTAGCCAGTGAGCATCTAAGAATGGTATCGTCTCTAACTAAAGGATAAAAATAAAATAAAAGGGCAGCATCTACCAAGAAGAACCTGTTGAGCTGCATACGCTTCAAATATCATCATCACACAGTACCATGGAAATGAGTCAGCATCAAATTTCTTCCTGCAGTCTGCTATATCGCACCAAAGTACATTTTAAAATGACATATAATCAGCTGTAGTACATACAAGTCAATGCTGTGTTGCATTAATGTCACAATTAGCCATTAATTCATACAAAAAATGAGCCAATTCTATAAGACTAAACCAATGACATTCAATGACAAACTAGAAAAACAGGTAAAACAAGCTAAATAAATAAATATAAAACAAATCTCCCATCTGTTTAAAGGAACAGAAGCACCTCTAGATTGCACCTTACATGCCCATTACATCCTGATCAATGTTCAGTTCAGGCATCAAGAGCCAACCCTCTACATTGCGAGTAAATCACTCGCATATCTGTACCATTTTACAAACATTATATATGTTTGTAAAATGGCATAACTTATATATATATATATATATATATAGTATAGTATAGTATTTCAGTTTGGCGAGTAAACAAAAAAATGTACTAGCTAATGGCAATTCAATTGCCAAGGTGTCCGTAGAGGGTTGAGAGCAGAGGAGGGGCCTTTGTGAGTACTCACAGTGGCACTGGAGGCTTCGGAGCGCAGCTCCAGGTTCAGAGATGTGCTCTCGGCCACTGAGCCTGAACCCACTGCAGAGTCCACCGTGGCACCTTCATCATCATCCTCATTTTCCCTCGCCTGTGAAGCGCAGGGAGGAGGGGCAGGGCTCAGAACAGACCCAATTTAGAAGGGGCAGACACTTGCTAATACTGCTACATTTGGGTATTTATACAGAGAAGTAAACCAAACAAAGGCAACCGCTCAATACAAAGGGCCTGGAAAATATGCATTTTATATTGAGCTTTACATTAAAAAAAACATATGCACAGCTACTGCAAGTGAGGTCACACTGAAGAACAAAAACAAGCTGAGGGGAAGAAAGATGACATGCCCTAGATTTGGGCTCTACATTTATCAAGCCTATGCCACTAGGAACAAAGTCTAACACTGCATATATGTGGAATGATTCAGGTTATTAACAGACTGCTGATCAGTTTTGTGCAATCTGACAATCGATCTGGAATTAATTAATCACAATGAATCTCAGTCTTTTGTAGTTAACATGTTAATGCATGATTTTAAAGGAGAGAACATTATAATAAAATGTGCAATTATTGTTTTCAACAATTTTGTGTGGATGGCACTCAACATACATATGTACATATATAAAGACACCAGGCAAATTTCAGCAGCAATGCACTGTACTTGTTTGACTTGCCCTATTCTCTTCCTCACAACAATCAATCCAACGTCTTTTCTTCTTTCATGTTATATCAAATGACAAAAATCAATATCAAACTAAATATGCTTCTGCTTCTGATTTTTTCTTCTGCTAAATACTTATATACAAATGCAGTTTTAAAACAGCAGATTCAGTATTTTTTCAGAATGCAAACACTGAACTAGGGCTGTGTATCACCAGCAAAGTCACGATATGATACGTATCACGATACAGAGGCCACGATACGATACGGGACTGCACTGAATTTCACCTCAGCAGAGTTTAGTAAAACAGCTGTTTATTAAACACTGCATACTATAGTGCCATTTATAACTATTGGCAGAGCAGGCAGTTGACCTCTGCATTATGAAGGGCCTCCATAACTGTACCACAGTACAATATAGGTAATGGCTAGGGTTGGGAACCGAGAACCGGTTCTGAATAAGATTCTTATTCAGAACCGGTTCCATTTTTTTAAAAGAACCGGAACCGTAAGCAATTTATAAGTTTCGATTCTGAAAACAGTTCTGGTGCGACGCGTGTCCAAGTGCTGTGAGCAGCCTTGCGCCGGCGTTTCCCGTAAAGGATGTCACAAACCAAATAACAGAAACGCCGCCCTTCCTCTTTAATTACTGAGCACATCGTTTCCCATGACGCGCACCCCACAGACGCGCCGCATCGCGTCTTTAACTGCCGAACACATCGTTTTCCACGACTGTATGCGCATCGCGTCTTTGATAACTGTGCACGTTGTTTTGTCTGACTGTACACGTACCACGTGCAGCTCCTGCCGCCAATAAATTACATTATATTTGTCCCATATGTCATTAATATACATACTGACTTCAACTTGGACCACTAAACAAATAGACTGCTATTGTTATGCAAGTATGAGGGTTAGATTATTTCATGTACAGGTCATTTCAAGAGTGATAAACAAAGTGATGGAAAATATTTATTTTCATGCATTTTAAATGTTTAAAAATGTGGAAACCACTCATTGCATCACACCATCTCCTGACTGCATTATTATTTGTAAAATAGGGGCTTTATGGCGTGTGTGAATACATGGTTATACGTATAAAAGTTAATATTTCATTAATTTAGGGAAATGAACAAGTGCTTGGCCCTCAAGGGACTATTTGGCCAACCAGCTTATTCCTGCTTGAAAAGCAAAATGTTATTGATAGTGTAAAAAACAAACTTTGAAGCACATGTGATTGATGGACTAGCATTACTCAACATTACTTACTACCTTACAGCAACACTACATTCAATGAAGGTAAAATAGTGAAGAAAAAATAATAATAGTTAATTTAAATGGAACCGGAATCGGGAATCGTTAGGCAAAACTGGAACCGGAATCGGAACCGGAAATTTTTTTACGATACCCAACCCTAGTAATGGCATATGTTTCATGTTTACATTGGGCACTACCCACCAATATTCTGATTGTTTGCATCTTGTTTTTAAGCCCATAAATAATAATGTACTCGTTCTAATAAATTTTTATTGTAATGTACATTCTAATATATTAAAATTATTTTAACATTGCTGGTAGGTTATCATTGCACAAATCAACACACTCTCTACGTTTAAAAAATAAAAATTAGAAGAGTTCTAAACTAATGCACTGTATTCACTGTAGCTCACGCACACACGTTTAGTCACACAGATCATGCTGCGCGCGCACAGACATTCTTTTTAGCACTCAGACAAACTTTTTAGCGCTGCCCCGCAATTTTATCAACTTAAATAGCTTAATCGCCGAAGAGCTACATTATCTTTCTCAACAAGGAGCTGGTAACATAATCGTTTCTAAAGCAATTAAATCCACAGCTTCACTGTCGCGGCAAAGCGGTGGCAATTCATACATACACAGTCTCTCTCTCTCTCTCATAAATGAACACTTGATAAATTACACTTTTCTGAGAATAGAATATTGAAGTGGAGATCGCTAAACTGCAAGTTTACCAGTGTTTTCAGAAAGCAAGCGTGTTTATCCACAGTGGAGAGAGAGAGCACCTACAAAGGGTTGCCAGGTTGACAAAAATAAGTAACACACTTAGCAGATATTTCCGTATTGTGCAAGTGTGAAGCTCTGTTTCGGGGATTACATCTCTTTATATCAGGCAACCCAGTAGTGTTCCTCTGTGGCCAGATTAAACCTTGTTGTAGCCTATATATTATGTTCTATTCATTATTTTTTAGAAACCTCGCACTTTTCTACTCCATTTTAAACGGTGTTCTTGTATTCAAATTATGCGCGGTCCACTGCTGCACACGTGCCACAATATCGATACAGAGACAGCTGTATCGATACTCGTATCGTCAAACCTCTGTGACGATACATCGTCGTATCGATATATCGAACACAGCACTACACTGAACTATGTAAACCTGCAATTTTCCCCAATTTTCCCCACACTTGGACTTAATCTTGTTTCTGCAGCTAATTTGCTGTTGCAGTGCTCTGATGGCCTTCTTATTTATTTGTGGACAAATTAAGGTGATTCACTCATGATTGATATTTCATACTTGTTGAGTTTAAATGACCTCTTTTTTTAGAATACCACAAATAAAACACCTCTACCTGACAGAATTCACTGAAATAGATGTCTTCAGAAATCACACCTGTCTCTGTGACAACATCATAAAAATAATATGCCATTAAATATAGTCAAAAGCATTAACTTTGACAGCCCTATTATGGATATTTAGGCAGCAGACACTAGTCCTTGAACAGTTTTGCAGGTTAGCAGATCAGGCTTATCATTCACAAATAAAGTTTACACCTTAAAAAGCAAAGATATTACATTAGAACTATTTGAAGTTTAAGATAATTTGCATGACAATTTCTTAAGTATGTTAGATGTATAATTACAATACCATCAGCCACTGAAAAACTGACAGAAAACTGACATTATATTCGTCTGAACAATTCATACAGCCTAAAAAAAGTCATGGTGTATAAATGTCATAAAAAGTGCATATAAAACACAGTAACAACAAAAAAGGTCTAAAGACCTGTGAGAGAAATACTGACCAGCATCTTCTGAAGAAAACGCAAGTAAGACTTCTCCTGTTCTTTCAGGTGAGTGATGAGGAGAGAGAGACGTTCCACATTTGCAGGCACATCGTTCTTTTCCACCAGGTCGTCTCTCATGGATGTGGCCTTCCCAATGTATTCACGAATTTGCACCAGTTTACTGACCACCTGAATGGAGAAATAAGCTGAGTAAGTGAACAGAGGTGCTCAAGCAGAGAAAGAAATAAAATGAACAAATAAAGACAAGCAGACTGAGAAATAGATGGAAAAGATAGAAAGAAGTGCACAGAGAAACAGAGAAAAGCAGAGAAAGAGACCAAGGAAGAGCTCTTACACGGACAGTGGCATATTTTTAAACTGGCCTAAATTCTGAGCGCTCACTGACACATCTGTGCTCCAGTTTTTGCTCAGCAACAACAGGGGTGAATGTTCTAATGAACGCAGCGAAGTTGTGCCATCTACTTTTATTATTAAAAAAGCAGATCATTCTAAAGCCTTTTACAAACAGTCTCCTTGCTATTCTGAATAGGCAGTGTTATAATAGTTGGTGTTAATAATACTTGAAGCTTGATGGTTTCAGACTAATGAGGGATAAAACACTTTTAGAGGTTTAAAAAAACAAACAAATCAAATCTAGAATGTTAACGGCGCATCAAAATAGCCAGACTAAAATCATTCTCAATAATAGAAAGCAATTTTGGAACAAATGAGAAATCGCAAAAAAAACATTTTTTCTGCTGGTGCGACTAAATTTTTTTAAGCGATTGCACTGGTGCGACCACCGCATTGTGAAACATCAAACCGCAAACAAAAGCATAGCGAAACCGAGCTACTCGTTTGAAATGCGCAGCACAGACCGTTTATCAGGATAAGTTTGGTCCGAGCTCAGAACAGGTTTACTCGGGAACCAGTGTTGATCTCGCGACACTGTTACAGCACTGCAAAATTCAGTGAGAAGCGTTTGAATTTGCCTCAGAATGAGCAAGGCGGCTTCGAAATCTAATGAGACATTCAAATTCTGCACAGAATTCTCTGTTATAAACGGGTCATACAGTGCTGATGTACTTCAGAAAACCAGAAGTAGTAATGCTAACTATAACCATGGTGTTGTGTCAGAAATAGTCAAATGTTATTACATTATTAATTTCAGGGTTTGTACAACCTTTTTCAGTAGGGAAAATCAAGCACTTTTCATTGACTTTTAAGCTTTTCACACAACTATTTCCAGCACTTTAAAGCTCTAAAAATTACCCAATTTAAATGTTATTTTTAATGGGATGACCAAAATATAATTTGTAGTAAACAAACACTTATGTAAAATAAAAAAATACATCAAATTACCACTATAAGCAGTAGATGGCAGCAGAGGAGCACTTATTGGCTTATTAGTCATTCATTTCTTTTTGCTTTATATTTTGAAATGATAAAATCAGTATTATAGAATATCAAATTTTTTCAATGTTTTGCACTTTTTTGTGTATGAAGTAAGAAAAGTCACAAAGTGTATAACCAGTAGACGGCAGCAGAGGAGCACTTATTGGCTTAATAGTCATTAATTTCTACTTTTTCTCTATATTTTGAAATTATAAAATCACTACTATAATATTTCAAATCATCAAGAAATCAGATTTTGTCAGAATTTTACACTTTTTTTTGTGTATGAAGTAAGAAAAGTCACAAAGTGCCTTGAAAAACAAACTTTTCTTCAATTTGCGACTGAATCGCACATAAAGAGTGTTCTTTTTATAATCATTGAAGTTGTCGGTCAGTTCCCTATAATAATATTATAAAAGAATAATTGTACATTTAATAAGAGTAGAAAATATTTTCTATATAAAAATTTGATTTTGCACGCTACTGTTGTTAATAAAAGTAAATTTTGCATGCTTCCCAACTCAAGCTCAGTGCTTTACTGTCAATTGCATATTACCAAGAAATATTATTAGAAACTGCACTTATTAATGCAAAACAATAGTAATTTTTGTCAGCATTCAGCAATTACGCATTTATATAATTTAAACAAATCTTTGAATGACTAATGAACATCTAATTTCAAAAACCTTGCAAACTTAGTCGAATCCAGCTGTGAGATCTTATGAAGTGTGCATTTTTATCCTGCATGATCGCGTGTACTCTGCATGACAGTCGGTCCGTGCGAATTGAATACCGACAGGAGGAGAGTTCGGCTTCATTGAGACGTGCGATCGACAAACTTTAAACTCGTGATTTCAAATTATGCTGCGCTTAATGCTTTTGCCCAATGTCATATTCATGTCATTTTCACTGTGTGCTGTATGTAAAATGAGTGTTACCTTGGCTTAATTTGAAAAAAATATGATTCCTAATGCACACAAACTTCCCAGAATACGGAGTGCCCTGTTGTTTAAAGTGTTTACTTCCTTTTTAATTACATTTTTATTAACTATTTGTTTATTTGTGAAAAATACATTGTCATTTAACCCTCTGGGGTCCGAGGGTGTTTTGGGGCTGCAAAAATTTCCGCCGGCGGAACTGTCGACCCCAGGAGGTTAAAGTATAAGCATGTTTATTTTACACATTTATTTTTTAATCCATTTTCAAATTATTTCAAATTTCTTAAATATTAAATAAAATAAATAAAATTATATCGGCTTTATATCGGCCATCAGCCACTCTGCTTTCCAAGATATCGGCATCGGCTGTCAAAAAACCAATATCGGTCGACCACTAGTCTGGAGTCCTGCAAATGCACATGTACACACCTAGACACATAATAAAGACATTAAACTCTTGATTACCTGACTGCTGTCAATGCCAAGCTCTGCTTTTCCATCCTCTGATGTGAACTGATGGCCACTGTCCAGACTAAAAGGCTCTTTAACCGCATCAGGAACTGGGGCAAACAACTCTTTCCCAGGACTCTGTTTCTTGGGTTCCTTGCCCCCAGGTGTGGAAGAGGTGGTTGCAGTGGGCTCTTTGCTTTTGTTAGTGTTGAGGTGAATTGGCAGGAAGTTGAAAGGTTTCTTGGCCTCAGTAGACAGCTGTCTCTGATTGTTGGCTGCAGTGACGCGGCCTTGAGAATCACTGCCAATACTTCTCTGTTGGGATGAAAAGTGATATTTTGGTTTACCAAAGGATGACTCTGACATTTACATTTCCTTTTAAAGCTGGCCTGAATTTGACAGTGATCTATTTGATAGTGACTATTTGAGTGTAAAGGACTCGCTTCTAAGGATTTGCTTCAGAACTATTTCCTAAATCCATGCACTTTCTGTCTTGAAACAGTAACAAGCTTAGATCTTCAGTCAGATCGAACAAGTCAAACCAAGCGTGTTATAAACCTAATACTGGTTATAAAGCCCCACTCACCTCATCCAGATCGGTGAAGTTTATGACCTGCCGGAGTCTATCAAGCTCAGCCTGGTCGGGCACAGACATTTGAGTGCTGTACTTCACATGAGGGAAGGAATGGGGTGTACGTGCCCTCCGTCGTCCTGCTCTAGGAGTGGACTCTGGAGAAATGTCATTGGTTAGCCGGCTCTCTGACATAGCAGATAACTTCTCCCTGTTCTTCTCAGAGGAGCGGTTGGCCTTCTTCTGCTGCACTCCCCAATCCTGAGAGAATGGCAAATCAACATTTACAAACCATAAATGATAGCACAGTTTAATGAGGTTTTGCTAAAGCTTTATTGATCAATCAACTAAGCATGAGCTGCACAACAGCTCTCAAATATAGCGTGCATACCAGGGCTCCAGACTGCGACTAAAACGGTCGCATTTGCGACCAAAAATATTAATTTGCGGGTTAAGTTTCTGCTGAGGTCACCAATGGCGACTATATTTACATGATAGGACTTAAAAATTTGCATGTAATGCCTTTTTTCCTGATTGTTTTGCGATCGGATCATTTGCTGTGTTCACGTATTAAACTGAGACAATGCGCATCAAAGTTTTAGTTGAAAAAAAGAGTTTCAAACAGTCCTCATCTCTGCCGCACAGCTGCGCTGACGCACACCTGATAAACACAGCTCTGTTGTACAGCGCGAGAGAGATCGACATGACGGAGACGTGGAAGTAAAAGTGCACAAAAGCAGAGTCTATTTCGTGCACAACTTGAACAACCTACAACAGGTAAAGCTGTCAGCTGTGTGGATATTGGCAATATCTTTAACAATTCTCGTTTATAATCATTACTAATATGGCTTCTTCTTATCAAGATCTTAGTCTATATGTTGTGTTCTGTTAATGCATGAACTTCATATTATTTGAAGCACACTTGCCATCCATTAATCGCAAAAAGTGTTGTTACTTTTTAATAAACAAAGTATCAGCTTTAAAATTATGTCAAATTCATAACGAAATTCAAACAATACATACAGTTTTGGCGCTCTTTAATGCGGCAGGTGCCATCGCTTTACCGTAGGCCTGGGCGATAAAATGGTATCGATATTTATCGACGGTACACCTTCTTCGATATCAATAGAAAATTTTTTCGATATAGTGCACGATATAAGCACGTACTATGAGTGACGCAGACAGCACACACAAACACTTTTTAGCAACATCATATGACCCCTTTAACCAAGATTATGCTGCAAGATTTTTTCTCAACTACATTTAAGTCCCCAGTTCCTGCAATTTTGCAAATTTACAGTTTATTCCCATTAATTCCCGTTAATTCCCATATATTCCAATTTATTCCCATGGAAAGTTTTCAGTCTTGAAAATTCCCGGAATTTTGCAACCCTACTTGTGAAGATCATCTTGATGAACTAAACGTGTAAACATCACAACCTTTTATTGATCACCATGCATAATTTCTGCAATAATCCAAAAGCCAAAGGAACAATCCTACTGGCTTTTTGTTAAGAGAATAAGGGTGATGCTAACTTCCGGGTTGGCCTACAAACAAACGTCATTCCTGCAGCATGCTATTGTTCCCGTTACATTGGAGTATCAGTGCAATTGATTCATACCATATTGTTGAGTCGGTCATCTAAGCTTCCGTTGGAGATGGTCCGGTTGTGCAGCTCCTGCTCATCTGTGCCGTCTTCAAATGGCGTTCCACCTGTCGCCATCATGAACTATCAGAACCTGCAGAAAACAACCAAATAAGCACTTACACAGACCTTTACCTAAAGAAATGCACAACCCTAATCCACCTTCGCTGAAAACTCATATACACCGCAGGGTTTGCGAATATATGCTCTCGAAATGTAATCTGTGTGACCCCAAAATATATTTGGAAGCATTTGTGCGAGTGCACATAATTGTTGTGGTGCAACCTGTCTTCATTTCTCTGCTAAACGTTCGCGAATTACTACACGGTATGTGCCTGCTGTGAGCCGATACAGTGACCACTCCACCATTCTATCCGAAGTTTCATAACCAATTAAGCTTCATCTTTACATTCTTAACTTTAATGCGTATTTTAGATTGGTTATATTAGCCGTCAATCACTTCGCTGCACTCCGTTGTCACGTAACAGGGAGCTAACTCAGAACCGAACGGTTTTTTGTTTTATTTCAGCCAATCTCTGTTCTGGACTTGCACAAACTGCATTGAAATCATTTTCCAAAATGTCATCTGTGTGGAAATATTACGAAGTCTGTAGAGACGTTGAAGAAGGACGCAAATAAAAGAAAATACTGTAGCAGGCAGAACAAGCTCACTGATCACTATGCGCGAAATATAGAAAGAAAATCCTAAATATTGAATTGGTAGTGGGGGTTAAAATTAATGTATTTCTGAGGGTAACTGACTGTCTTGACTGAGAAAAGTTTAAATGACATTTTCTTCTCATCTTGCCTCTGTATATTGCTTATATAAAGAAGTAAGTGCAGCACTGCTTTGCTTACAGCGGTAACCAAGGAAACACTACTGCTGCTGTTCCATAAGCGCCACCTGCTGTCAAAGAGTTAGGGCGTGTTCACACTTGGCATCTTTTTTGACAAGAAAAAGTTGACGAGCGCTTTTTTAGTAAAATAAAAAGCTGGCAGCATTTTGTTTATAAATAGCAGCCGAGGGCGTCTTTTGTTGCTATAACAACAGCTGCAACAGTAGCCTAGCGCTATATGCTGCAGAAATGTCGAGAAAGAGTAAAAAGTTGGCTCTTGCGTTGCCTTTTGAAGTTAACGGGGAGGTGAATGTCAGTTCACAACGATGTTTGTGGGAGCACGACATTATACGGGGAAGGAAACAGTATGGTGCTTACAACAATTTAGTCCAGGAGCTCCGGTTGAATGATGCAGTTTGTGGCATATTTTAGACTAAGTTAGATACAGTTTTGTGCTCACATCATACAACTCCTTGTGCTCCGAAACTAGTACGAACTAATCTACCGGCTATCTTTTCCATTTTTCTTGTTGTTTTTGTTGTTATGGAAACGACTTGCCACTCGCTTGTCATTGGTCAGCTGTCAAAAAGGTGCTTGACGTAGGGTGTTTTTTTTCAGAAAAGTTTAACTTTTTTCAACTTGAAAAGACGCTCTGAGCTGCAGAAAAAGACGCCGGCGGTGGCATTTTAAAAAGCGCTCAGGACTTTTTTGAAAACACGGTTTACTCCATAGGATTATAATGTAAAACAGATGCTGGCAGCTTCAAAAAAGATGCCAAGTGTGAACATAGCCTTAATCTGCATTTTCATTCAGACCGTCTGCTGTTTTTGTTTCATGAATTTGTTTTATGTAGCATAATTTCACAAAGTTAAAGTCAGACCTGTTTTTGATTCAGATTTTGAAATAATACATTCTAATTTGCATCTGAAACTGCTCATGTATGCAGCATCTTTGTTTCGATCATGATTAAAATGCTATGGTTGTTTCTAATTTTAAATGGCTACAGATACAGACTATAATAGACCAAATAAATGTCTTGTTCATTTAAATTTTTATTGTCTCTCGCTTTAAAAAAATAAATAAAATAGGTCTAAATATTTTTTAAATCAGCTATCAGAATCAGCTTACTCGCTTCTAAAACATTAGCAATCGGAATTGGCCATGTAAGATCGATGCATCACTAACCAGTAGGGCTGTGAATCTTTGGGTAGTCAGCGAATCGATTCGATTCATGATTCATAGGTTTTCGATTCGATTCAAGAATGATTTTTGCAAATTCAGACCGATTCAATTCGATTCGACTCACAGTTAAATTCGATTCGATTCGATTAACGATTCGATTCTGCATTATTTAAGTGCATTCACAGGATTATTTAAATGCTTCCCCTAAATTATTTAAATGCTTAGTCAGGGGGTAAATTACACAGCAGCTTTTATGGTTAGAGAACCATAGGTTATAGAAAAAAAACACTTTTGTCCATTGTTGGATGCTAGTTTAATGATGCTATGGCATGACATGGCATATGTAGAAATTTATGCCATATGTAGAAATGCCAAGATTTTAAAAGAGCTTTAAAAGTATTACGTATAGGCTAACATTTTGTCACACTAGGAGCATAGCCATCATTTCAGAAGTGACAGAAATGTCAAATACAATAATTTTATGTATTTATGTTTTATTATGATTTTTTTTTTTTTTTACAAGGAATTATTTTCTTATCTCTTACTTTGAA
>NW_015547662.1:1524559-1544086 GCF_001515605.1 Sinocyclocheilus anshuiensis | reverse complement strand
CTCGTTCAGGGCGAAAACTTCTTTATCTCATTTTCATAAAATAAAATGCTATAGTATTTAACTTTTCCACTCTATCGGCAAATGATGATTCTGAAAGAAAACGCTCCCGATGTCTGTTTGCTATAGCAACGAACGCTACTTCATGCATCTGATAAACCTCGCGCTCTTATTTCAAGGTTGTGGTTAATGCTGTGGTTATTTTAACAGTTTCCTTCGTACATTCAGTTCAATGACATTGTTAAAACACATTTATCATTCAATGGAACTGTGCGTATGCTTTAGACACTTACATTTTGTCCATGCAATAAATGCGCAGCTGCTCGATTGATTCGAATGTCTTCGGTGTGACCGAGAGCCACTGAAAAACTACAGAAAAGTAAAACTACTTCACTTTAGCATTGCTGGCTACGAGTAGCCTACTAAGGAGAGATCACACATCAGCTGCTCAAAAAATGTGTCAGTGAGACGAACTGAGTGCAAGCGCAATCCAGTGACAGTCACAGGCGGTAAATAGTAGATCGTCAGGGTTTGTAATCGATGCATCGATAAAACGAGTGAATCGTTACACCCCTACTAACAAGAAATGACGGGCCAAGTGGTGGCAAAGAATTCAGGATCAGGTTCAATTGTTTAAGCTTTTAATCATCAGGATGTTGCCAGCCCTTCCGTTCAATTGGCAGTTAATATTCAGTGGATGCTCCTAAATTTCTGTTGGTGCTCCTAACTTCTTGAGGTTGGGAGCACCAGTTCTACCAAGTAAACAGAGGCGGACTTACCCATTAGGCAAAGGTAGGCGACCGCCTTGGTCCCCCAAAAGCCAAGGGCCCCCTAAAATGCTTTTCATACACGAGATGTGTATTAAGCGCTGACATGAGAATGGTTGCTTGTCCGAGTTGAACACACTTCTCGTGTATCCTGCTTGTAGCAAATGAAAATATCATGTATCTGAAGCTGTAATTAAATATTGAGCAACAGTGCATATTATATGTTTATTGTTTTAAATGCCGCTTAGCTTACTCATTTGTGAGAAGGACCCAAGTAGAGGACGCATACGCAGTTACTTGTTTGGTTGATATAATCCTTAGGTGTATAAATGTATAATTTCCATTTCATTATTTTTTCATTTTCATTTACATTTGTAGTTAAAATAAGTTTATTTTAAAGTTTAGAATTAGACAGCTTTTGGCACACAGGCTTACGCTGGTAACTCATCAGTGGACTTTCCTCCTCAATATAGGCTATATTTTTCTCATTCTCACTAATTCAAGTTTTTATATGAATGAATCTCTGAAGGGAACCAACTGTCTTCAGAAAAGTTTCGGTGGCATTTTCATTTTATCTGATAAAGTAGCGTTTATGAGCAGCGCTGCTTTGTTTACAGCCATTACCGGGGAAACCACTGTATTTCTGATGTTCCAAAAGCGCTTCCTGCTGGCAGAGAATCAGTGTGCATTTTCAATAATCCCATCTGCAGTTTTTGTTCAGATCGTTTTAAATTATTATCATAATTTATACTTCCGACTCATTTTTTCTTTTAAAAAAAAAGTGCTAAAATTGTGAGCTTTATTATTTTATAATTTATTTTGTTTTTGTGAAAACTGTAAATACAAATGCTATTTTGTGGTCTACAGCATGAAAGAAAGCCATTATAACATGTACATAAAAAATGTAGAAACATTGGACACAACTGTGGGGCACCATTACGCAGCGGCAAGCATCACAACAAAAAAGGAACCTCAAGGCTGATCTAGGTAAATGTGTGCAAATATATATACGGCCCGATTCCTATATTTTGTCAGGGGCCCCCAAATCACTAAATCCACCCCTGCAAGTAAAAAAGTTAATTTCGACCCCTGCACCATGCGGCCACACAGCTTCTTGATGTGACCGTCCCATTTGAGGGGCTGAGGTTTGTTTGACCAACTGCCAAGCAACATTTAACACGCCACACTGAGCATTGACAACATTAAACTGAATAAACTGTAACATTAGATAATGACAAAAGTTCACCACAGTATTACAAATTCTTATAATGCCCTTAAAAAGTATTGTGCCAATACCATGGAGTAGTAATGGTAATACAATGGTATTTTGATATATAAAATGGTACTAGTCCACTTATGGTTCTCCTAAGGTCTAAAGAACCAAGTATTGGTTATTCGTCTAAGGAACCATTAGTATGGTTCATTTCCAAAAACAAGATGGTCCATTTTGTTACTGTAATCTAAATATAACTTACTTTTCAAAGCTGAAGTCTGTGCGCTTTGTTCTTCGAGAAACGTGAACCTAGGTCTGGTATTGGTCTTATATTCTGCTCGTTTGTGAGAGGAGGGTCCGTTAAAACGGTTAACCCGCTCAGTTTCCCGGCTAACTGTCAACACTCGCTTCTCTCTCACATAGGCGCTCTCACCTGTGCAGGTGAAACTGTGCTGAATACGTTGAGAGTAGTTTAAGATATTATAAACTAACGGTTAGTTGTTATAAACGGAGTACAACCTCCCTCACAGACATAAAATCCTAGAGCGAGGGGTAACGTTAACTGACTGAGACTTAAGAGGCGCGTGAAGCTTTTTTGGTCTGTCACCATGGTAACCTCTGGTACAAGCCATGGAAATCTAGCTCCCCGCGAAAACAAACAAACCCCGGCACAGTCAACATATTCAAATATCTCAAGTCTGGTTAATATATTTGTAATAAAGAAAATAATTTAGAAGCTAAATCTCACATTAGCTCAATAGTCTGTTATTCTATTTTTACATACGGGCTTGGTGTTCCTAAATTTGTCCACCTGACACAAAGGCATCTGACCGGTGCATCACTCTATCACATAGTACGAACCATTTCTTCCACCTTCGAGCGTTCCAGATTTAAAATGGTGTCAATAATAATAAAATTCGAGCAAAACTTTCATAATTTAGTGGTAATTCACTCCGGGATACGAAATAGGTTGATATTTGTTGAAATAACTTTGAATGTCTTTAGTGAGGGAGCTAGCAAGCTAACAGAAGTTGAGAGGGAGAAACAACTGCACGAGCACAGCCAGCAAGCTGTTTTACCGAACAGCCAGGAAACTTACCTTGAACGTTGAGACGATCTATTACTGGAACATGAAAATAATTCCCATATGAAGTTTATTAAAATCCAAGATAAAGTGTCAATGCGTAGTGTACTTTCTACTCAGAGTAACCGCCTCTCTAGTCGCGGCCATCTTTTTTACCCCATATCCTCCAAGCAAACAGGCGGATGGATACCGCTCTCATTTTCATTAAACCGTCATTTAATGTAAATTTCTTTCTATTTATTACATCTTTTGACATTTAAAGCTGTACGTTTCTATTTTAAGACGATACCCTTTTAAAAAAGCTAAGCTAGCTTACAAACTGAGGCCATACATGAGTGGCACTATTTTACTTCTCGGAAGCATTTGGAACAGTTGGAGAAGTTGTGCGCAATGTCTAAAAAGTACAGAATGCAGAGAAATGTGACTGATGAAATGATGGTGATGAGTGAATCCCAGTAAAAAGAAATGATAAACAAGGAAAAATATTTATTACAAATATTAAATAAATATTTTTTTCAATTAAATATTTCTGGTTTGATGGATTCAATGTCAAAGAAACGTTCCCCCGGTTTCACAGACAAGGCTTAAACCAAGTCCCAGACTAAAATGTAAATCTGAGCTGTGCCAACTTAAAGAAACTTGCACTGACTGATCTTGACATTTAAAGCTGTACGTTTCTATTTTAAGACGATACCCTTTTAAAAAAGCTAAGCTAGCTTACAAACTGAGGCCATACATGAGTGGCACTATTTTACTTCTCGGAAGCATTTGGAACAGTTGGAGAAGTTGTGCGCAATGTCTTAAAAGTACAGAATGCAGAGAAATGTGACTGATGAAATGATGGTGATGAGTGAATCCCAGTAAAAATAAATAATAAACAAGGAAAAATATGTTTCACAGATAAGGCTTAAGCCTAGTCCTAGACTAAAATGTAAGTCTGAGCTGTTTCAATTGAAAGAAACTTGCACTGACTCATCTCAAAATATATCAGTGCCTGTGTTTTGTCTTAAGATGCACACCAGTAATGTTTTTTTCTAAGCACGTTTATAAAAAATTACTTAAATGTCCTAATTGAACTATGGCCTAATCCTGGTTTAGTCTAAACCCTGTCTGTGAAACCAGGCTGTTATATTATGTCATGAAAAATGTACACATAGGTCCCTGGGAGACAATTTCAAGGGCGAAAACCCCAGTATAATTGCAAGGTTAAAAATGTTAGCATAACAATAGTTCATACGTTGAGAAGTGCATGGACAACCTGTTTTGAAATAGGCTAAGAAATATAAAGGAGTTGGATCTGGATCCAACCACGCCCCCTGGATCTTGTGTTCTGCAGCGAAGACCATCTCTCAGAGTAAGCTGAAGCGATAGTCCACTCCAAATGTAGTCTGTCATCATTTACTCATCCTCATGTTGCTTTAAACCTGTGTGACTGTCTTTCTTCTCTGGAACACAAAAGAAGATATTTTTAAAAATGTTGTTTTGGTTCCCATTGGCTTACAAAAACCACAACAGAAGTATGAAAAAAATGAAAACATTCTATTTATTTATTAAGGGGGTTGTGGAATAAAGAACAATGATAATAATTCTATATAAGAATTATATAGGAAGTATAACCCCCATGCTATCTTGGTCAAACTGTAAGATAAAACTGAGTGGGAGGCTAAATTCATCATATAGATTCACAAACATCTTTTTGTCATAATTTGACTTACATTTTCTCTGTGTATATCTGAAGTACCTATTTAAACAAATTCTAAACTTAAACTTGTGTTTATTTTAAATAAAACTGTTTATTTTATTATTTGTGTTTGCATTAAAATAAACAATACAAAATAGGATAATGTAATGCATTAATTAAAAAAATACAATAAAATAAAGCAAAGAAGGGCACTGCGGTTGAGATGGGACACATTCACACCTAAAGCATTCTGGATGTGAGGGCCACTGGATACAGTTTAGGAGAGAAGTAAATACATTCCACAACAGAGATCTGGATCTACAGTATATGCACTCCATTTAAACGGTGAGGTTGAGATTTAAGCTTCTTTCCTGAACTGTCTTTTTTCTTTTCTGTATAAATGCTCTAAAAATTCAATCCAAGCAAACAGAGGACTTCTGTTTTCCATCTTTTTTGGAAATACCATATAGTGTTCTTGTGAGCATACAAAGAAAAGGACAGCTTTACATCTTTTACTTACTATGCACAGACCATTTTAATAAAAAAAAAAAAAAAAGGATAACAGAGCACAAGTAACAGAAAATGGCAGTCCGAGGAAGAGATACTCTATGTACAAGCCCTGAGGTATGTTCTCTCCTCAGAGAAAATTCTGTGTATGTTCGAGATTAAAGGGGAAAAAAAAAAAAAGTGAGGGAGAGACAGACATTAAAGAACAAACAAGCGTGTAACTGAACAAGGCAATTCCTTGATCTAGAAGTGCAACTGTGCATCACTGTCTTTAACTGTAGAGGGAACATTCATGAACTTTACAAGTCTTTACAAACTGTACAAGTCCTATTATAGGAATAAAATGGTCAAAAGGTCCATAGGTGCCTCTGAGTGAGTGTGGTCAGAGTTCAGAGGTTATCTGGGTGATATTGGGGTTGTGGAGGAGGAGGCAGGGTTTTGGGGAGAGTGGAAGGGGGAGGAGGGTGAGAGATGTAGAGGGCTGCAAAGGTCCCCGTTGTGTAGTTTCCACAGCAACTCCTCGTTCTCCATAGATAGCCGTTTGTTGACCTTTGACTCTTTCTGTAGGGTCTGCTGAAGCATGGCCTGCTCTGTGGAGAGCTGTCTACAGTCAAACATGAAAAAAAAAAGATTTGAAATCTTCTACTTTGATCATTTAATACACTAATATTAGAAACAAACTGCTGTGCTGGATCCCAGAAGAACTCAAAGGAGCAGATGACAAATTAAGCTCGACTTACTTTGAAAGTGCAGCATGTTTGTCCATCCTAGCCTTGTAGTCCTCGTTCTCCTGCTGGACTTTCTTTAAACACTCTTCTAGTTTCAAATTATCGTCAATCTGTGAACAATGATAAAAACGTTAATGTATTATTTATTAATCAAAAACACATCATACCAGTGGTAAACCCAAAGTTAAGTTAAAAATTACAATTGCTCTATGTTAGAGAGTTTAAATATGGCAAGTTACAACAGGACTACAGTACTAGCCTTAAAGGGATAGTTCACACAAAAATGAAACATTTCTCTATTATGCAGAACACACAGAAGAAAAGATATTTTAAATTTCTCTGCATTTTGTGCATACAATGAAAGTCATTTGGGCCCAATGTCATTTTGAACTTAAATGAAATTCATTTTATAGACAAAAACATTCTTCAAAATTCTTTTTTTGCGTTTCACAGTCAAAAGAAAAGGGTTTGGGTTAGTTTAAAAGGAAGAGTAAATCATTTTTGGGTGAACTATCCTTTGAGGCATCATTTTGGATCAATCAGTAAATATCTGACAGTGTCAAAAATTATGTAATGGGAATAAAAGGAAGCTACTTGACATGAAGGCAGTTGACCTGGCAAAGGCTAATTATAGATACAGCGACACAGGAAAATCTAACCAGAATGTCATGGGCTCACAATGCCATGAAGAGGCTACTGGGGCATCTAAGGCATATTTATGCATTATATCTGTGCATATTCTCACCAGTTTGTCCATCTGCATGAGCTTCTTGCCTTGCTGGTGTATCTGGTAGGTCTTTATTTCCAGCACGGCTCTGAGACTCTCCAGCTCCTGTTCCAAATACAGCGTGTGGGCGTCCTTCTGCACACAGAGAAACAGGTGCTCAGTTTGGGTTTCACGCCATCTGGGACTACAAAGTAGTACACGGAGCATCTCTACGGGTCACAGGCTTAGTATGTAACTAGCTTTACATGGTCAAGATGGTTAATCAGACGTCCCACTTCGCAGAAGAACTACGCAAATTTAAACATTTCTGATGTACTGTATTAGAAAGCAGTTCCTGGTGTCAGCGTTGTTATTTTTAACTAAAATTAAAACTATTAAAAGTCATTTTTGTTCATTTAAATAAAGCTGAATTCAAATAAAATATAAATAATAGATGAAAAACTTGAGCAAAAAATAGAAATGCCTTGTAAACTACGAGAAATAAAATAAACTGAAGTATTAAAATTACTCAAATTAAAATGAACTTAAGCCAAGTAGAAAAAACAAACAAAATTACTTAAATTAAAAATGAAAACCAAAAATATGAAAATAAAAGCCAAGTCAAAATATTAATAATTATAATAGAATATTACCAGTAGTTTTGGGCTTGGGCTTGTCATACAAAATATATAAATAAAATCAGTAAAAAAAGGATTTAGATTCAATAACACCAACTGTTAACCAGCCCTGTGGTTATACTGAGAATAATACATATAATTGCATATGTCTTGCAAATTTTACCTGACTTTTGTCTGCTAGAGCTCTCCTCCGTTTCTCCTCTTCTCTGATTCTTTCTTTCAAAGCCTCGTTTTCTTCTGTCAAAGTCTGAATTTTCTCCTGTAACAGTGATTAAATAAACAATTACCAAACATTTTCAATTTGCAAATTAAGTAAATAACTGAATGCTATACATTTCGAAGTTAAAAAGTGAGTTTGTTCATATTTAAGTTAGACGGTGATGCATACATTGAGCGTGGCTTCAGACTCTTTGAGTGTTTTATCAAGTTCTTGCATGTCCTGTTCATGAATCTTCCTGAGCTCTGGAAAAGGAAAAAAAACTCAAATTGATCCTCCTCGTCTGACAGAAAGATTAGCTCAAATTCAAAATATAGTGCATTAGATGAAAGGATAAACAATAGGCCTTTTGATGACTGCAGTGAAATGACCTGCAAGTGACGCCTCATGTTCCTGTTTCAGTGTTGCTATCTGCTGAGTGTGTGCCACTTCCTGTTGGTTCCTCAGTGCTTCTTGTTTGTTCCTCACATCCTCCACCTGTAAGTGGAAACCATACTCGTCATCATCATCATCATCATATAACAATAAAAACATGTACTTTTTTTTTTGCTTAAGTTGCACTGGTTGGTATTGCAGAGCATTATGTAAAAATATGTTGTCAGTAACTGGTGCCATTTATTCATGATTAATTTAAACAGACAAACATAAAAAAAAAAAATAAAAAAAAATGGTGCACATATTCAGAAAATGCACTCACAATAAACCAGACATAGTATTGCATGATTAGAGCTGTGTGATTTGAATAGGTTAACATGATTTCATTCCACTTGTGATTTCTTTGTGATGTAAGCAGAGGCGAGTCCAGGTAAGATCCTACCTGCTGCTGCATGAGAGCCCTGCATTTATCCGCCTCCCTTTGATAGGCCTCGTGGGTCTTGTCCCATTCTGCGGAGTAGAAGTCCTTCAGTCTTTCCTCCAGCTGCTGTAGTTCTTTCTGATGCTGCTCTTGTAGTTTCTGAAACAATGCCTCCAAAGATAAACGCACCTCTTCCTTCTCTCTCTCCAACTGCTCACAACACGAGACAGAGTTACCTGGGAATTAAGCGATAGAGAAGAGCATGTTAGGAAAAAGATGACTCTTGATCTTGTGGAACTCTCAAGATGACATAAACTTGGCTTTGTCTTAGTGCTTGGTCTGGATCTACATCTTGGCTCCAACTACTCTATCTAACATGCTATGCCTGCTTGCTGGAATAAATGATGCCTTCTATCTTGCAGTTCACTACAATACTTTTTGGATAGGTCTTGGTCTTGAGGAGTGTGGTATTGGTCTGGATCTTAAAAGAGTCTGATCTGGACACAAACTTGAATCTGATCTTGATAGAATCTTGAACAGATTCTCAAAACCATCAGTACATTATAGATTCTATTGTATTGCTAGATTGTGACTATTGTACTGCAATTTTTATTTTTATTTTTTGAATCTAGAATGTTATGGTGGTTTAGACAATACAATATAGAATGCACCACTTGGTCAATTTTTTAAAGAGTCAGTAAAATCCAGAAGAGAACCTACAATGTACTTCTCTAAAGAGCCAGTAGAATCTAACACAATCTAGAATGTACCAGTGGTTCAATTCACTAAAGAGAATAAAAACTAGAATATAACCCAGAATGTAAATTTAAACAACAGTACATTTACAAACAAAAACTAAAATAACTGAAACAGTTAACTGAAATAAAGCTGAAATAAAATAAATAAATAAATAAAAAACAAATTTGTTCTAGAGACAATTCTAGAAAAAAAATAGAAATGCAGCCTTGGCAACTAACTGAAATAAAATAAGTTTAAGTTAAGTACTAAAATGACTAAAAATAAATTAAAGTTAAAAAATATATATAAAAAATACTCCAAAATAAAACAGAACATAACAAAAACCTAAAACTTAAACTAAAATAAAGTAAAAACGAAAACTGAAAATATAAACATAAAAGCTGTATTCAATATATTAATAAATAAAATAAGAAATTCTAGAATAGCATATAAATAATACTGATTTAAACCAAATATACATTTAGAAAGAATGCATATCTGATTCCATTCTAAATGGTCAGTATAATCTAGAACAAGATGGTTTAATTCCATAAAGGATCAATATAATATAGAATGGAATTAATTTAATTAGCTATTTAATTCAGAAAAATCAAGATTTGAATCTAGAACATACTGGAGTAAGAATTCTATTCTAAGAATTGAACCAACAGTACACTTAAGTTCTGCAGAGTACAAATAGGATTCTTCTGACATGGAGTCTAGCATGCTTGTGTTAGCAGCATATGTTTTTGATACCTCAGGACAACTATTTCGTTGAGTTCTGTGAGGTAAAGGGCAGTGAACTTTAGAGGCAGACTGTCATTTGGCCAGCTGCACCTTCATACTTGCATACAGAAGCCAGCGTGAGTGAAACATTCCTCATACGCCACACACATCCTTCACACTTGTCCCGAAGCCAAAGGCCATGACAGTGCGTGAGGCCAGACTAATTAAACATAACAAGCTGCACATCTTTTTCATTCTACAGCATTAGAAATGTGTGTGTCCGGGCTTGCCAAGAATGCGTGTGTATGTGTTCAAGGTACAAACGCATCGAGGAGTCATATTTTGTTGCTAACGCATACATACAAATAAACACAACAACTCCAAACACAATGAAAGGCTGTCAAATGTCTACAGGGAATAATAAAACAGGTAGAGTGTGATTGCTGTGTGGTTGATATCATCGGTTTCCCAATTCCCAAACAAAGAGCTGTACAGTTTCATCAATACGATGCTCATCAGAACAGAGTATTCAACAGGATAAAACACGATCAGCCTCACTCTGGAATGTAGGGAATAACATCATCCAAGAGGGACCGGCAAATCACGGCAAGGCAGTAAAGCTTAAAATACATGCTAAATGGTGTTAATAACACAGACAAAGAAAAAATACATAGATTACTAGAGCATTTTCTAAAGAAAATTTGAGTATCACTTTTTGCTACAATGCCAGGATGTTGCTAAATGTTTTAGTGCATTAAAAATGTGTTGCTAAGGTCCCACTGTCAAGTTTCTGTGATATTCTGGTGCCTAAATACAGCTTGGGTAAATTATCTATGAGGAAAAAAAAAAAAAAACTCTGCAATTCCAAGTATAGGTGTGACCCCGAACCTAGGCACACAGACCTATTTTATCAGAATTGTGCCCTTGAGCAAGACCGTTATCCCAAGGTTTCTCACAGAACCTTTCCCTACAATTAGTGTTTTTCAAGTCACTCTGAATAAAAGCACCAATGACAGTGGTGTCAGTTAAATGACAGCTATCTAACCAAGATGAAAGCTCACGGTCTGTGAGCCATGAGAAGGGACATAATAACCAAGCCACTGTGTATGACTAGACATGTTTTGCTTACCCAATTGCTCTCGCAGTTTGTTGATTTGGATGGAAAATTCTTCCCTCTGTTTGATTGCCGCCTCACGCTATATCAAATGACAGAAGAAACAAAACCAAAAATCAGTCAACATGATTCAAACAAATAAAAAATAAAAATAAAAAAAAGTAAAAGTAAAAGGATAGCTGACAATAAAATTGAGTTTAGGGTAAAATAATATATAGTATTAGATTAAAATTACAATGCATAATTTTTGTATAATACTACGGAGCCCCGCACATGGCATGCAGGAAAAAAATAGTAGGCTAAATCGTGTGCACAATTGACTATTTCGTTCCCTCGATTTATAAATTGTGCACACGACTTACTCATTCGTTCCCCTCGATTTGCTAAATCGTGCACACGATTTATAAATCGAGAGAACAAATTAGTAAATTGTGTGCACAATTTAGCAAATCGAGGGAACGAATTATCAAATCGATGGAACGAAATAGTAATCGTGTGCACGTTTTAGTACATCGAGAGAACTGTGCAGGGCTCCGTATAATACAAATGTTTAATACAAAAAGTAACACACGATTTATAAATCGAGAGAACGAATTAGTAAATTGTGCGCACGATTTAGTAAATCGAGGGAACGAATTATCAAATCGATGGAACGAAATAGTAATCGTGTGCACGTTTTAGTACATCGAGGGAATGAATTAGTAAATCGTGCGCACGATTTACTAATTCATTCCCTCGATGTACTAAAACGTGCACACGATTACTATTTCGTTCCTTCGATTTGCTAAATCGTGCGCACGATTTACTAATTCATTCCCTCGATGTACTAAAACGTGCACACGATTACTATTTCGTTCCTTCGATTTGCTAAATCGTGCGCACGATTTACTAATTCATTCCCTCGATGTACTAAAACGTGCACACGATTACTATTTCGTTCCTTCGATTTGCTAAATCGTGCGCACGATTTACTAATTCATTCCCTCGATGTACTAAAACGTGCACACGATTACTATTTCGTTCCTTCGATTTGCTAAATCGTGCGCACGATTTACTAATTCATTCCCTCGATGTACTAAAACGTGCACACGATTACTATTTCGTTCCTTCGATTTGCTAAATCGTGCGCACGATTTAGCAAATCGAAGGAACGAAATAGTAATCGTGTGCACGTTTTAGTACATCGAGTTAACGAATTAGTAAATCGCACGATTTATTTATTTTTTCTTGCATGTCATGTGCAGGGCTCCGTATAATACAAATGTTTAATACAAAAAGTAATGTGTCATTTTAAATATTTTTAGAAGTATAGCTTGTCACAATGCAATGGTCCTTCAAATGTTTTCAGGTGGCAGATAAATTCATCTGGAAAACAAAAATTAAGGACTACAAACCAATGTTTTTAACAAACTAAACAAAAACTTGGTTTTAATTGAATTTTTTCTGAAATAAATAAAATAAAATAAAATATAAATATTAGATTTATATAGACAACTTAAACAGAACAGTTGAAATCAAATTAAGTTAAATTTGAAGCACTAAAATTACTAAAAAATAAAGATAAAAAAATGAAAGATAAATATTAAAAGAACTAATAAAAAAACACATAATAAAATTACTCAAACTTAAATTAACATTTAAATATAAAAATAAAAGCCATCTTAAAATAATGATAAATACTATAATAGTATATAATTATATATGATGATAAAATAATCACTGCTTATTGGGGGAGCCAATAATACGAAACAAATACTCTCAATTTTGCAAATTCTTATTTAATTGAAATTAGATACTACTAATGAACCGACTGTTTTACTCACAAATTACTGTGAACATACTTAGTAAATTCATGTTATGAATTGATTAATCAGTCATTTAATTTAATGTTGTTACTTCTTTGTCTATTAAAATTATTTATTTAATCAGCCAACCACCTGGAATCTGGTCATGGACCATCAATGGTGCACAGCTTGAGAACAACTGAACTGCAGGACACTGCAGGTCATTCATTAGAATTTCCCAAAAACCTTGTAAAAGCTCCAGATATACTTTAATTCAACCTCAAACATACTTTAAAGAGCCAACACATCACATCTGATTGTAACTATGGATAAAACACTCTACAGTTCCCAAGTTTTTGCAATGATATCATGTATTACGTGTGACTCTCAGCTAGACACTGTCAGTATTGGCAGAATGGGTTGTTTTTGTTGGATAAGAACCATCTCAATCAGTTTCTTGTCAGCAGGCATGATCAAGGGTCAGTGTGAGGCTGATTTAAATGTTCCAGGAAAGACGTATGTGTGTGTCTGTGATTAAGCAGCGTGTTACAGTAACCTCTACATAGCCAAAGATCACACGGCCTGGGAGAGATACTATGTTCTATAATAAAGACTGTCAGAGAGTGCTGAACACGTGATAGACAAACTTAACAGAACAGGCTGACACACAAATCTCATGTCCATACTGAAGTCATACTCCCTGTTATGAAAAAGTAAACACATGATTGTGCACTACAGTTTTGAATGCACAAACTGGGATTTGAACCATAAAAAAAGAACAAACAAAATACATTACTCCAATCCTAATCACATATGTACAACACATGATGACACACGACTGCCATCACAAACCATAATGAATCACCTAACAAGCTTAACAATGGTTTGGTTGAAGAACAGGAAGTTAACAATCCAAAAATGCCTACACATTCAAAAAGGAGTTACTGAGAAAGAGTAAATCTGCCAATAACAGTAGTTGCAAAATGACCATTCAAAATGAAGAGGAACTAAACTGCACCTTTTGATTCTTCTTGGAGCCAGGAAGATTTTTCAAGTCAGGTTTGCTCCCGGAGGAGCCCATCTTCTCCTCAAACTCCCGCTCCCTCTCTCTCCTCTCCCCTACCAGTCACACAACCCAACAATCTTCAGCTACTTTTCTCCTTCTCTACTCTAAAAACTGGTCTGTCAGCATCAGTCTCCAGGCATGCTTCATTAGAAACGATTCCCTCCCTATCACAGACCTGCCCCCGTATTCCTCCTAAGAGAGAGGGAGTGGAAACTCAGATAAGAGAAAATGGAAAGATGAATGTTGAAAGAGTGAGTAGGTGGAAAAGTCGGTTCTATGGTTATGAAAAAAACATTTTTTGGTTTTCATGGGCAAACAATTTGATTGGTGCTTACTGATACTGAGACCAAAGTAATAGATGCATCACATTTTGCCAGGGTACATGGAAAAAAGAAAGTCCAAAAGGTGATATCAGAGTTACATAACATGACCGTTCTGTAAATGAGATTGTGCTCGGTGTATTGGTATTTAAATAATATTATGGTCAACATGGGAACCGTTACATGGCAGAAAACCACAGGTCTGCAATGCTGTTCAGTATAAAGGGGGAAGGAAAAGACATGACGGATCAGGACAAACGAGTAAACAGAAAAGAAAAAAAATATGATTAAATTAAAAAGTTAAAAAGTAATTTTACTCAAATGCAAATGCAATAGTTTTGATGGCAGTTCAAACAAATGCGAATAACCATTTCCATGGGCTTGAATGCATTTTATGTTTTCAGGTATGATTTTACAAAACAAGTTTTTCTTGAAATACAAATCTTTGGTGGACACTTCAAGGGTGATATTTTTCATAAAAACAGCCTCAAATATGACATGTAACTATATTCTATGAAATACGGTAAAGTGCAAAGTGGTAGGTGGCTACTGAGAAACACTGCTCTACTGTCATCAGCCAAACAGCTGTGAGGTGGGAAAATAAACCACACCCCTTCTCCAAATCCCACCCCCTGGGCCTCAGTAGCAGCTGGTGCATTCCTCACAGCAACATCCCACCTCCTCTGTGCTCACTATCAATCACAATGGGTGACACAAGGGCTAAAACTGTCAACTTTCCCCAAAGTAAAGGTTCTCTTTTTTCATGAGTGGGAAGAAAGTGAACGTTTTGTGTGTCCTAGAAAGTATGTGACTGTATAAGGGGTTTCTGGAGGAGAAGTGCAAAATCTGTTAAGTATCCTAGGTGTTTTTTAAGCTGTTTGGATAAGAAGAATTGATGCTGGGAAGGCTAGCTATTACTGAGAGATAAGGAGATAAGATAACAAATTTGCATTATATATAGGACACTGAGGAATGCATGGAATGAGATGAGATGGTTAAAATGGAAAAAGTGATGACAAAGTATTAGAGAAAGAAAGAAAGAAAGAAAGAAAGAAAGAAAAAGAAAGAATAATAGTGTTTACCTACAGCTGGGTTCAGGCAGATTAGAGTATGTTTAAAGTCAACATAAAATCAAAATTCACCCTATTCACTTTCCTAATACACATTCCTAGGCTTGTGCATGATTTATGGGTGCACATTATTTCAGAGAAAAATTGTTTGTTGTCACAATCTTTCAACAAAATGTAAAGCGTTTCTCCACCTCTGAAACGCCTTTTTTGACTGCCGTTACTAGGCCTTCTTATTTTTCAGCTTTCTCCAATCTGCAGTCCATTCTGGTGCACTTTTCATGATCCAAACAATTCTAGAAGGAGAAACTTAGATGAAAAATTCAGATTCAAATTTTCTTGTTGAATATCTAATATCTTAATCCAGTTCCATTCGAGTGGATGTTACATATATCCTTTATCACTTTTGCCGCTCCGGCCTCATTTCAACATTCAAAATTGAGAAATATTTCTGCCAGTCATGCAGGCAATAAAAGACAGCTCACGCCTTCAGTTGATCACACATCATCAGACAGTGTAGTATATGATTCAATACAGCATTTTACGTCTAGATGATTTTACTGTCAGTGGTTCTGCCTCGGGGCCCATGAGGGCGGGATTACGCTCATACCTACTCTGTCAGAGAAACCAAAATGCAAACTGGTAGGGTGTTACTAAACACCCCAATCAAACAAAGAGTAGACTTTACGTTCACACTTCTCTTTTAAGTTTACCACAGACGTTACAGAGTGATCAAAGCTGAAATTATACATTTGGGTGTATTTAAGACTAACTAATGCAGACTGAATCTGTAGCTTAAGGATAGTGGTGTATGTCCTTAAAAAAGTCTACACAATCATCTGAGAATCTCCCTACTAAGATTTAAGCATTAAAAAGGCATTCAGTCAGTCATGAGCCATGTGACAAGGACATGTCAATGTTGTTGATTCATTATTACGTTTTACTGGTTAGGCAAGCTTAATACCTGATGCTTAACATAAAAAAAAACAACTGAATTACTTGTTTGTTGTACTTTCAGTTTTAGTAATAATTTTCTGAGACATCCTAAGAGAATAATTCTGTTCTTTTCAACTCTAGTACTATCCTGCTATTATTTTTGGTAGTACGGAGTGTTTACCTCATGGTTATTTGGATTATTCAGATCAGTGAGAACCCTTAAATACTTAGTTACACCTAGTGATTGACAGCTCCTTTAGATCTGCAAATATTTGCAGACTGAAAGAAGGCGAATAGAGCTTAGCACTCTGACAAATCTGTATCCAGGATACAGCCAATCACAAAATAAAGGGCTTTTACAGTCACTCCCTCCCAGGTATTTGATCATGCCAGGCCCTATACTTAGAGTTTGATGACTCTGACATTTAGTCAAAGAGACCCCAAAGAGACTGTCAGTTTCCTCTTCTACCTGTGTGGCTTGCTTGCATATTTAGATAGTCTGAACGGCAACGAACTACATTAAATCCGATTTGTGTGAATCCGTTTCGAGCTACATTCGTATGTGGTTTGGAATCCTATTTAAATCGCATTCCTGGAAATCCGTTTCAGTCTGACCGGTCAGATCGGATTTAGCCTAGCTTTTTCACGTTTTCACGCCACGTAAAAAGACGTTTTTGTAGAAAACATAATGAAAGTCTTTGCAGAAACAAGCTTGTGTTGTTGCGAGTTGTCATGTCGTAAGACAACATCTGTATTGCAAACTGTATTGCTGTTATTGTTTAGTGTTGGCATAACAACGCAACGGCATTGCCATAGAAACCAATGCACATTCCGTAAAACGAAAGAGCGCGTACGGACACACAAATCGGATATGAACAGTTGCGATACACAGTGTGGACAGTCAGTCGTCTAGATCGGATTCCAACTGGATATGCACAAAATCGGATTTAGGCTGACAGTCTGAACGAGGCTATAGAGCCACAACAGAATTCTAGATATTTTTAATTGTAAAGTTTCCGTATAACTTAATGAGAAAGATAATCAGTCCTACTAAAGAAAATTCTTAAATGATCATAAATTATCGCTTTATCTCACACAGTCTCATATTAAACACCACTATGGGTAGCTCTCTGTCAGAGACCACTCTGCTAAAAGATCAATAATGTGCTGAATAGCAATATAATCACACCACTACAAGAAAGTAACGCAGAAAATGAATGAGGAGAAAACCTGCACAAAGAAATATGTACACAGAAATAAAGAGAAAATATTAAACAGTAAAACTCTCCAACCTCGCTGAAGATGTGCTGCACAACCAGGACGAGAGCCTCCAGGCGGCGATTGCCGTTAGCGATGAGTTTACGGAGGTGCAGGATGCATTGACCCTTCTTCTCATTTTGAAGACGAAGATCTCTCTCTTCCTCTTCCTCCGTCGCTCCTCCTTGACTAGCTGGGCTGTGCTGCTGTGTCCGTCCAGCTGTGGTCCCTGCAGCTTTGGGCCCTTTGGAGCTCTTGTCCACTGTAAAAGAGCGCGTGTTCAGTGTGGTCATTATGTTCAGCATGATTTCACAGTCCAGAATCACATATTCTCCTCAGTTCAACCAGTAAGCAAAAAACTGCATTCACTCATCATAAGAAAGAAATAAACATGACTAATAGGAAAGCGCTGCAACAAAAGCTTTAATTCAGTCACACAAACAACATACGCCCTCTCTTGTAATAAGTCCTAGTGCATGCTGGGATTGAATCTTAATGATAATGCACTAAGGTCCAGAGAGCACATTAAGAGTGCATTAGAAAGATGTGTGTGTGTGTGTGTGTGTGTGTATTGAGAGTGCATTTTGGTCTCATCTTCTACTGGCTAACTGAAGTCAAAGCAAGGTTTCCCATCCCATAATCTGTGAAGAATATTGACTAACAGATTTCTCATACAGAAAAAATGAAAAAATGAAAATAAAATTCAGTATATCATCTATACCAAACATTTTCACCTTACTAAATCAAAAGGTTCTTTTTAATTAGTCACCTTCCCAATTACTATCAATTATACAAAAGACACAGAAGCGTATATATGTATATGATTGCAAGCTGTTCCACAATTATTAATCACTTTTTAACTTTTTCAGTTTACTTAAATAGCCCAAATAAATTAATACAGTTTATATTAAAATATACCATGTAGTCTCCAAATATATGACGTCATAAAATGTATAATAATTATACAAGAATTAGAAAAATAATGTGACGCTGTCATTGCTTCACATGTAAATTCCACATATATAATCTCTCTTATGTCTTAATTAGATATTTAAAGCATAAACATGAGGATAAAGACAGATAAAGGCTGGATATATCTGTCCATAATTTTTGTATTCAGTTGGCTTCTCTCAAACTTCCGGGACTGTGTATGACATTTAACAAGAACTGTAATTTAGGTGGTAATTTAGTCCTTGTTTGAATGCAATCTGTATTACTTAGCAACCTTAAAATATCCCACACACAAATCTGCCAAGTAACCACAACAGACACAAAAGCAGGAAAAGTTGAAGAGTACAAATTGAATATTAGCTATTGCTGAGAACTCCCATTCCCTAGTGGACTGCTTTGACAGCTGGCCTTAAAGGAACAGTTCACCCAAAAAATTAAAATTGCTTCATCACTATATGGGTGTGGATTTTAAGGTAGACAGAAAATACATTTGATTCACGATTCAAGAAAAAATAGGGTTCAAAAGTTGTCACTGGGTACACCTTTGTACCTAAAACGTAATGTTTACATATCAGTATCTAAAAGGTACATATGAGTACCTTTGAAAGGGAACCACCCAAGTGACAGCTTTTGTCCTTTTTTTCTGAGAGTGTAAATTTTCGGTTTGATTCAGGAAAGATTTTTGTACATTCAGAATGATTTGATTTAATCAGATTACCAATAATAGTAGTGTTTATATATTTTAAAATATTGAATGATATTTTACAGAAATACAATTGATCTGATTTTTAGCATTTTGAATCGATTCTTGACCACCAAAACAAATGATTCACGATTCAAAAATCCATGTTTCAAGATCAGTGTGGCTTCAGAATATTGAATATTGAATGTAGCTAAATACATCTGTAAGATTTGTGAGAAATGATGACAGAATTCTAATTTTTGGATGAGCTATCCCTTTAAAACACCTTCCATGAATCAGATAGTCTCTCTGATGCCCCCTGCTGGCACATTATTTAGACTGTAGTTGACCCTCAGATTCTGCTTTTACAGTCACATAGTTTCTTATAGCTTTCTTGGAAATGAAGTTACACAAAACAAATCATCTACAAATCATGTATCACTCTTAATGAAAGGAGACTGTTTTGAGGTGAAGTGTCAATATAGCAATATAGCATCAAGCGCCTGTAGAAATTCCACACACACACACACACACACACACACACACACACAC
>NW_015547662.1:1522010-1524242 GCF_001515605.1 Sinocyclocheilus anshuiensis | reverse complement strand
ACACACACACACACACACACACACACACACACACACACCATTTATATTAGTCTTTAAACTCTTCTGCTATGTTCATCAAAGAATAAGCACACTCATAGGCATCATGTGGATTAAATAAAGATGTCTAGTCTTTCTTTATTCCTACTATTAATTGCATCCAATTAAATAAACAGAAATATGTAATCCTATTTTTGATAAATGCACAATCATTAAAATGCTCGTCGGTCAGATATTTCCTGTCTTTCTTTTTTACACCTAATACAAAACCATATTCTTTCTAAACCTGGAAGTCCAAACCCAAATGCACAAGTGATGTATAATGCAAAGATCACATGACGAATGGCCCTGTTAAATTATTTAAACGCAGGCTTGAAATAGAGAGATTGCGGCAGTCTTTTTTGGCAGTCCTTAAATAACTGTAGCTCAGTGTTAAACAGTGCCCTTGCCTGTGGTCACATGACCACATCTGCCCCCACAGGACTGTCATCTGCTCAGCTCTGATCATATCACTGCTGACCTCAGATACTTCGCTACTATGGATATCATTGTGGCACGGGGATACATTTTGTCCTCAATATCCTTATAAAACTGTACAGTGGTAGTATTGAGGCACTAAATAAAAATTTTGATAAATACCATGATACTGAATCATTACCACATTTATATGGCATGGTATTTACATGGTCCTCTAGAATACCATGAAATTACCATGGAACATATTGAAATGGCATATATATTAAATCATTTGAGTTTTTAAATATATTTTTTTTTTACAATTTCTTGTACCTTTTAAAGTTAACAAAAATACATTTAAAAAATGTAGGTCTATTTCAAATGTTTTATTTTCCAATGCATTACATTTTGTAATTTAAACCAAACCTAAAAATGATTGTTTACAGCATATATATATTTTTTCTGAAAAATAAAATAAAATCTCTAAATTTTAGTTAATACATTTTAACTTTTAGTAATTTTTCTACATTATATTTTTCCCATTTTTGTATATTCTGAAATTAACAAAGTACATATATAAATATCTAAATAGATTATTTTAAAAAATAGCTTTTAAATTATATAAATTAACTTTATATCATTTTGTAATTTAAACCAAACCTTTAAAACGGTAATAAATTCCACAAGACATCATATATTTTACTATATATTGTTCTAAAAATTAAATAAATAAATAAATACAATCTCAAATAAAATGTATTTTAAATCATTTTTAGTTTTTGTAAATTTTACATTTCAGCAATTTTTCCAGATTATATTTTTGCCCATGTCTTATATTTTTAAATTGACAAAATACATATATAACAATCTAAAAAATAGCATTATCTCAGTTTTTTTCCCCCCATATAACATTTTTTACATTTAAACTAAACCTTTAAAACTCTAAAAATGCTTGTTTGCAGCACATATTTACAAAATGATTCAAATATATTTTGGCCAGAGATTTTTTTTTTCTTTTGCTATATGGGATAGTTCTAGTATGGTACTGTATGTCCAAACAAAAACATGATAATAACATATATTAAAAATAATAGTAATAATGAAACCTAATACAAAAGGGTCTAATGCAAAAAGGTAAAGCTATGATAGTTAAATCTAAAACTCATGTATTGGATGTATTATCTACTATTATCTGATTAGCTACTACTAGTGTTTGATTGATGTTTCTTAATTATATTGATTAAATTATATAGTTTCTTAAGTATATTGAAATGTGTGAAATGTATATATAAACTTAGGTGTACAATATAAACAGAGAGAATACGGCTTTACTAGATTACAAACTCAAAAACAGCATCACCACTCCGTGTGAAATGGGGGCTAGTGCACATACATTTAGAGTCTCTTCGTGTGTGTATGTGAACAGGATAAGTCCATGTGTAGCATGTAATCAGCGTGCAGTCTAGGCCTCATAATAAGTGTTTATGATGGTCTACTGTGACAGGAGACATGCTGTGATTTCTGTCCCCCAAACACTCCAGTGGTGACAGACCGTAACTAGCTACCACACACATACACACTGAGCAAGGCTCAATCACAGGCATCCAAACACAAGCTCCGTCAAGTGTGTCCACACCCAGGCCGGATATGTTCATGGTTATGCTAACAGACAGAGTGGTGCTCCTTTGATGCTGTTGTTTCTCTAAGCAATCCTCTTAGCATTACACTGCAAGATTAAACATCACACACACACACACACACTCATACAACCAGCAAGCC
>NW_015547662.1:1506995-1521990 GCF_001515605.1 Sinocyclocheilus anshuiensis | reverse complement strand
CACGCACTCACACAAACACACACACGCACTCATACAAACACACACACACACACACACACACACACACACACTCATACAACCAGCAAGCCACAAGCCTCCACAAAGAGCCTTCCACTCTTTCACATAATTACTGGAAGGCAGATAAGGAAATTATGCACCCGTTCTGAAGGAAAGCCTGAATAAATGTTTCAGCGTTCTGCTTAATGGAAAGCCGTGCCACACATTCGAAAGGAGACCAAACACATTCAAATACATAGCATCACAGCCCATCTTCTCAATCAAAATGTGACATAGTTGCATCTAGGAAGAGGAAACTCTCTAATGATACAGCAAAACATACACTACTGTTCTAACGTCTGAGGTCTGTAAGATTCAATGTTTCTAAAAGAAAGAAGAAGCTCACCAAGGCTGCATTTATTTGATCAAAACAGAGTAATGTTGTGAAATCAATGTTGACAATTAGAGTTGTTCTGCCTTAAAGGGGTCATATGATGCGATTTCAAGTTTTCCTTTCTCTTTGGAGTGTTACAAGCTGTTCGTGAATAGATAAGATCCCTAAAGTTGCAAAGACTAAAGTCTCAAACCCAAAGAGATATTCTTTATAAAAGTTAAGACACGTCCACACCCTCCTAAAACGCCTCGTTCTAACACGCCCCCACGTGTCTACATCACCGTGTGGGAAGATTTGCATAACACCGCCCAAATGTTCACGCAAAGAAAGAAGGCGTAACTTTATTGTTGCTGCCGTCGCCATGTTGTGAAGACGCTGTGTGTTTCGTTGCAAAAGCAAAAATACTTTGTTTGGCCTTCGAATAGAAATCAGTGGTTAAGTTGTATTTACAACACTGTTCCAGAACAGTTAAGAAGCTCACCAAGGCTGCATTTATTTGATCAAAACAGAGTAATGTTGTGAAATCAATGTTGACAATTAGAGTTGTTCTGCCTTAAAGGGGTCATATGATGCGATTTCAAGTTTTCCTTTCTCTTTGGAGTGTTACAAGCTGTTCGTGAATAGATAAGATCCCTAAAGTTGCAAAGACTAAAGTCTCAAACCCAAAGAGATATTCTTTATAAAAGTTAAGACTTGTCCACACCCTCCTAAAACGCCTCGTTTAAAGACGCCTCCACATGTCTACGTCACTGTGTGGGAAGATTTGCATAACACCACCCAAATGTTCACGCAAAGAAAGAAGGCGTAACTTTATTGTTGCTGCCGTCGCCATGTTGTGAAGACGCTGTGTGTTTCGTTGCAAAAGCAAAAATACTTTGTTTGGCCTTCGAATAGAAATCAGTGGTTAAGTTGTATTTACAACAAGAGTAGACTACAATGCCGGCTGTTCTGACTCACAGACTGTAAGTACGTTTTTTATATTTAAAGAATTTGCCACTGATGATTCAAACGCGAGTTTTGAGCAGTGTAGAGTAGCGCTTCTTGTTTGTCTTTTCTCCGATCACAAATGCAGACATGGTTTTATGTTTACGCGGCGCGATGCTGTCATTATAATCCATAATTATGTCCCCACTGGATGCAACACACATCCATCCGGGACACGGCATCACAGTATGGTAGGGGCGTAACATTTCCGTCACACACTTGAGGTATTCGGCCAATCACAACGCACTGGATAACTGGCCAATCACAGCACACCTCGCTTTTCAGATCGATGAGCTTTGTAAAAATCGACGCGTTTCAGAAAGGCAGGGCATAGATGAGAAACAATAATCTACATTATGTGGAAAATAATGTGTTTTTTGAACCTTAAACCGCATAAACACATTTCATTACACCAAATACACAAAATAATCTTATTTTCAGCAACATCATATGACCCCTTTAATATATTTGTGGAAATTGTGATGCTTTTTACAGGATTCGATTCTTTGATAAATAGAAAGTTTAAAAGAAAAAAGTATTCCTTAAAATTTTAAAAAAAAAACTTGATGACCCCAAACTTTGAACAGTAGTGTAAATATTTCAAACATAAGCAAACTGTTGTTTGGTTAATTCAGTTTAATTCAAAGTCTAATAGATTTTTTTTCCAGCCTAAAATTATCTTCCTAAAAATGCTGTTTCGGTGAACAAAAAGTACTGTGGTGGTACCATGACAAAGTGTTACTTAGATATCTGATTACCATATACCATGGCATTTGCATGATACCCCAATATACAGTATAGAATACTACATATTCTGTAGACCATGGACCATAAATTGGTAAATGCTCAAATAAACATAGTGAATTAATTTTGTTGGTTGATTGAGTCATATTAAATAACGATTTTTACCTCATGACAACATTTTTATCATGTACTATTTTTGTTAGCATTAAAGGGGTCATGAACTGAGAAATCAAGCTTCCCTTGATCTTTTGACATATAAGAGGTCATTGTGCTATAAAAACATCCTGTAAGTTTCAGAACTCAAAACTTTCTTGTTAGTCTAAAAAGGTTGTGGAATGTGCCACTTTATGACATAGTGTTGCTAAACTCCGCCTCTGCAGAAGATGATCAACACCTGCTTCTACATCACTGCCTGTTTAGCCCCGCCCACCGATTCGCACGTGTAGGGTAAATAACGAGAGAAGCAAACGCAGGTCAACGCAGAAACCAAACGATAAACTTTATTTGATTAACTTTATTTTTAACGAAGTTCCAGACCACGTCAGTAAGAACTTGGTCCATTGTTCACTTCATTTTACCACGGATTCATTTACAAACAAGGCACAATTCGATGCAGGATTTTCAGAAAGATTGAAACTAAAAGACGACGGCACTGTGCCAAATATATTGGATCCGACAGTAATGTCGTAACACACAAGTGAGAGTAACTGTTTTCATAATGTACTCACTATTGCTTTGTCTGTTATTATAGATTGTTTGAGTATTTATGCGTTTTTAACCTAAATAGCAGCATCCATCTATGAAGGATGTAGGCTGTAAACATACACAACTGTTAGCCAATCATAGCAGTGGGTGTTTACTTCCGAGACTACAATCCACCACGCAAACAGAGCGTTCTGATGAGCGGGGTCAAAACAGGACAGAAAATAGCCTATTACTTCTAAATTATGATGCTTTTTGGTGTAAAAGTCTTGATAACATTATAAGTGGACCTCAGGAACAGTACAAAATAAAAAACAAAGGCAGTTCATGCCCCCTTTAAACAATTGAAATGATATAGCTTTTGAGCAACCATTTTCCAGTCCAAAGTTGACTAAATGAGATCTGTCATGACATTTTGGTCATGTTACCTATCCAAGCATGGCTGGAAAGACAGACAGAAAGCGGCCAGTCTGCTGCGCCGAGAGAGCGACATCCAGGGCCTGCGGTAGAATGATATACCACCATCACAACCTCAATCAAAATGATTTACTTTACTGTTTATTAATTCTTTAGATATGAAGGTTAGAAATGGGATAAACAAGGGGTTTGGCTCACTGGAAAGTCAAAGGGAGTATCTGAAGAGGACAAGTGTGATTACACACACAAAAACACACATACATTTGGATTCTCTGTGGATCCCATTGGATATTAAGGACTTGGGATATCCTGTTTGTCGCCCAAACTCAAATTGTCTCAAATTAGTACCTCAAGGTCTCTAAGACTATATGTCCCTATATATGTCCCTGGTTCAGGTCTCTGCTTAACTACCTGTAAATCTAAGGGAATTTTTCAATTGTTTAATCATTCATCAGGAAGAAATTCTACACTAAAAAAAAAAAAAAAAGATTTTTTTTTTTTACTACAGGAAATGTTTCTACTTCTAGGCACTGTAAATAAAAAAATTTACTTCGCAGCCATTTACTTCACAGATGCAGTTCTCTCATGCACACATAAGACAGATATTGAGATATGCACAGAATCCAGGGAAATAACCTGGATTGGAATTATAAGATCGAGGTCAGCGGCTGTGTTTAGATTAAATCGCTTGATGAGGGATGAAAACTACAAGCCCAAAGTATGCCATCAAATCCAGATGAATAAATAGATTAAAAAAGAAGGCTGCAATGAATGTCTAAGTTTGTTGGCCCACTTTGAGTACACTGTGTCCCTGTGCATTTGGCACATACAGTGGGTACGGAAAGTATTCAGACCCCCTTCAATTTTTCACTCTTTGATCTATCTATCTATCTATATATATATATATATATATATATATATATTTCTTTCAATATATTTTTTTCAAAATTGTAAGAACACTGGAGGTAATGTACTGACAGACTTGAGCTGACAAAGCAACAGTTACTAAAAAAACTATCTGAGAGATAAACACATGATGAATGAAAAAAATATTGATTAGGTCAGTAAGAGAAGACAGACCTCATCAAGAGAACTATGAACTACACTTTGAGAAATTGCTACATTAATCTCCATGACTGAAATTCTCCAACAGATTCACAGAAAGAGAGAGACAGAAAGAAAGAGAAACAGACAGACAGGGAGAGAGCACCCTTACAGTAACCATAACCTAAATTTTAATTTGACAGAAAGAAGGAGGGCGGTGGAGAATTTCAGTTGGGGAGAGTTGAAATTCAGTTATTTTAAATGATTTTAGCAAATGGCTGCAATATAACAAAGAGTGAAAAATTGAAGGGGGTCTGAATACTTTCCGTACCCACTGTATATACACATATTATATTAACAATATTATAACTCTAAAATCAGAGCATTTGGTCTGATTAGAGAGGCTGTGTTCTCAGATAAAGAGTAATCTGAACAAATATCTCGTGCAGTGTGTACAGGAGTGTTTGGTATGTACAAACTGTTCTCTCTGCTGATGCTCTCACAGACTCACACGCTCACTCAGACCGGCTGTTCAGGTCACATATATCAGGTCTGTTGATAACAGCACCACATGATCCAGCATGCTAGTTTCTATGGAGACAGCTATGAGGAGATGCTGCACTCTGAATGTATGTGTTCAAGAATATTCTGGAATTTTCCACTGTGTCTTCCATTAGATGTGGGTGAAGATTGTGACTGCCATACCTATACCACTGGTGTGGAAGAGAGATAAATATTTGGGAACATAACCAGGTCACATTTCACCCAAATAAAATGGAAAAAAGGGGAAAATAATATATATACGTGTGTGTTATGTTATTTTTTTAGAAAGAAAATTAAACCCATTATTAAGATTTTTTTTTTTTGCATTGTAAAATTATTTGAATGACACTTTTTTAATATTGATATTTAATACTTTTATTAATCATCATGTGTGTCACACACACACACACACACACACACACACACACACACTATTACATCAATCTCTGCTTTATTTACTCCCCGTAAAAAAATCTATATATCAATACAGTATATGGTTCCACTCGCTTATGCAAACACTTAATAAATATGCTGTTTACGTATTACTATAAGGATGCAGGCATAGCACAGATAAACATATTAAAAACACAGCAAGCAGTTTCTATTTATGGCACTGCACATGGTGCCCTCTGGCACAGGCATCACTCACTAAAGATCACGCAACCAGCCTTTCACTACATTACACAACACGCAAACCCACAAACACACACGGTTCTTTGAAGGCATCTTCTGTAAAAATAACCAATAGTGAAGGCTGCCACACACTCCTCAAAGCACGGATGGAACAACGGTAACTATGGAGAGACGGGTGTCAAAAGGAGAAAAATGGGAGGGGGAAGGGGCGTATGGTGAGAGAGAGATGAAGTGAGAGATTGAGAGATGGAGGAAGGGAGAGAAGAGGTTTCCCAACCTGCATGGAACACCACCGTGGTCTTCTTGCATCTCGGCAGTAGCTGGAGATTGCGGAATAGTCCCTTAGCCGTGAGCTTCACGTGGAAGTTTGATAGGGAAAGTCTCGGAGACCATAACATGACCTTCAACGTCCAAACGGGGGAGAGTAAATCCTCCACAAAATATAGGGGGAAAAAAATCAAGAAATTTCCGTAAAATAAAAAAATATATATTAAAATAAAATGTTCACTATATAAAAATCTCTGATCTCTTGTCACATTCCAATGCTAAAGTCTTCTTAGGGTGAGAGGGAAAATTCCAAATATGAAGTAGGGAAAAAATATAAGCGAAAAATAAGAAAACAAAATTGGAGAAAATATCAGTGTTGCTATTTTTAAGTCTCCAAATCTCTCAAAAAATGCTAAAAATACTGATGCTGCCACAGAATGTGTAGCTCTTGTGGGAACGGCCACTCTGTCCAGCGGTATCCTCTTGGATGCTGAACCAGCCAGTGTCTCATATATTCTCCTCCTCCTCTCTCTCTCTTGCAAATGTGCACATGCTAATCCTTTATGTGTGTTGCACATACACACACACACACACACACACACACACACACACACACACACACACACACACACACACACACATAAAGCCAAGCTCTCTGCAGCTTGACACACACTCGTGCACTCAGAAGGGGGGCGGGATGGAGAGAGAGAGGCAATGTAAGAGGGAAGGGGAGGGAGTTTGCACAGAGTGTGGAGTAGGCAGTTTATGAGTAACGTCGTTCTCTCACTCCCTCTCTCTTGGCTACAGTACAGGTATGATTGTGGTATGAGGATGGAAGATGCTGCATTTGAAGATTATAGCTTGTGATTTACAATTACACTGCAAAAAATGAATTTCTTAATCAGTATTTTTGTTTTGATTAATACATCTAAACTTAATTTAAACAAAATTCATTCATTTGAGCAAAATTGTGAAAAAAATAGAATTCATTTTACAGAATGCATCTTGAATTAAATGTATCCCCCCCCTCATTTTAAATGATTTAAATGTAACAATTTGGTGAGGATTTTGCTTAAAACAAGAAAAACACCAATGAGGTAAGAAAAAAAAATGTAATTCAATGCTGGGTTTGTCCCTATTTCACCCAGCACTGGGTTGTATTTAACCCAGCATTTTTTAGAGTGTATTCTCTGAAAAAAATCTTACTGTATAATTTCTGGAAAATCTTTTTTAAAGGATGCTTAGATGACTTTAACAGAATTTCACCAAACAATGAAAGCTAATGGAGTCCAGTGTTGGTTCCCACTGACTTTCATTATATGGGCATAAAGAAAATTTCAAAATATATGTTCCACAGTAGAAATAAAGTCATAGTCTGCAATGGCACGTGGGTGAGAAAATGATGACAGCATTTTCATCTGTTGGTGAAGTATTCCTTTAACTAATTAATTTGATTGAATACTTAAACACTGAAATACTACATTCTCTCAGAATTCATTTGTCATTTTTCATATTTCATAGACTTAAAGCCCTTATTAGTCCCTAATCTTGCCTTAAGTCATTATCTTCCTTTTTATTCTTCTTCTTTCCCTCTTTTCCAGGTGTCTTCTCTCAGACATCTATTTAACATTTATGTATCTTCCAAGCAGCATGCTTCCTGAATGGATGTCTTTGTTGGATAAAGAAATAGACAGAGAGAGAGAGAGAGAGAGAGAGAGTAACAAGCGCCTCGGAATACTGATGAGTGACATTGTTGAATAGAGAGACGTCAAGCAGCACATGAACGGCTGTGTCCTGACACTATTGTGCTTCCTTATTCACCACTAAAGGCCAACAGCTGCATGGTCATAGCAACATAAATTAGCAACAGTCAAGGGGTGGAGGTGGTGCTTGTGTGTAAAATTCTGTTAAAGTCAAGTTGTTTTTAAGTAAAACAAGATAGAAAGGACAGAAATACCAAGAAATGTGCATTGGTTGGGTAAACTTGTTGTGAATGTGACTGGAATTTTGGCTTGTGGCATTTATTTTCTGCAAAGAGACACTGAAAAAGTCACACTATAGGGTGCTATAAGGTTTACAACAAATCAAGGGAATGGGGTTATCTAGAGCAGTGAATCTCAACCTTTTGGCGTACCGAACCCCAGTCTAATTCAGAACCATCCTCAAGGACCCCCAGAACAAAATTGACTCGTATCATTTGTGTCTTTGTGAGGACCAAATGCAGTCAAGTATAATTCAAGTTAGCTGACTTGTCCAGTATTTGGCCATATCATCAGCTACAGTATATTGGATTTTTCTTTCATGGGAACATATCATGTCAAAATATACAAAATTTATACAAAAATTCATACTTTATACGGACCCCCTGGCCTTATGTCAAGGACCACTAGGGGTCCATGGACTCCTGGTTGAGAAACACTGATCTAGAGCACTCTATAATCCTTTAAAAAATCTATAAAAATGAATAAACATTTCCTCTCGCTCATGAAGCTTCCTTCCTTTACCAGACAATAAATTATTCCATTCACTTACTTTCATATATAAATATAAATAAATATATATGTTTCCTTCAGTTAATGTTTTCACCCTTTGTAATAGTTGTGTAAAAATCCATTAGTTGTCCTAAGTGTGAAAAGATGGATCATGGATGGATAATGGTTGTAAATGGTTCAAATACGCAGAATATGCTGGAAAACCAAAGATTGTGCAGGACCTGGAGAATTTTTCTGAAGAAAAGCGGGCGGATTAACTGCTCAGAACAAACAAACAAACAAAAAAAAAACAGTTGTGGATCATTCAGGTAACATCAAAAATTACTCACTGTGCTACATATTGGAAATAGTTTGGTGGTTAAGCAAAACATAAATATGACCGTAGGATATAGTATTTATCGAATGATTGAACAGTGGATTCCTCTATATCTGTGCTCATGCATTTCTCTCACACACAGTAGCAAGAAAAACTCTGTGAACCCATTGTAATTGGTTGGTTTTCTGCTTTAATTGGTCGTAAAGTGTAAACACACACAATGTGCTTACACTAACAACACACGTACAGTTATAATCTTTAATGTGTTTATTGAACACATCTCATTAAACATTCACAGTGCTTTGGAAAAAGAATTAAACCCACAATTTAACCTACTTCACATAACACATACACACCACAAAGCTTTGGGAGTGACAACACCTGAAAAGGCGATGACTAAAGTGATAGCACGGACGCAAACAGTTTAAGCTAGACTACTTTTGATAATGCAGCAGTGGTAGAGTGTACAGTACGGATACACACACACACACACACACACACACACACACACACTATCAAATCCATTCTCTCCTTACCTGCTACTGATGATGAGCGAATAAGTCGTGCAAATCCACTGCGTTGCAAAGTATTCTGGTTAGTCTTAGCTGTCATGTGGCTGGTCACAGCTGGGGCCTTCAGCCCTAATGAAACAGTGCAGAAGAAATCAAACTTCATGCTAACAGACTGCACAGTGGCAGGTTTCAGTGACTGGGTCGGACGTACTCTAGAGGCTGTAGGTGCAAGAGTGTTTTAATGGCAGTGGGTAGGACAGGGTGGGGCAGAAAGAATGCTGATGAATCACTCAAAGCAATTAGCAAGTCAATCAGTATTAAATATAAACAATCAATCCTGCAATCTTTAGCTGCACTGCAAAAAAGTCATATTTTTAAGGAATATCTTGTCTTGTTTTGTGCATAATACACTACATTCAAAAGTTTGGGGTTGGTTAGATTTTTAAATGCTTTTGAAAGAAGTCTCTTATGCTCCCCAGGCTGCATTTATTTGATAAAATAATATGGTAACAGCAGTAATATTGTGGACTATTATTACAATTTAAAATAACTGTTTTCTAATATATTTTAAATGTATTTTTAGTCTTCAGTGTCACATGACCCTTCAGAAATCATCTGAATATGCTGATTTCTTATTATTATCAATAGTTGTGCTGCTTAATATTTTTGTTGAAGTCGTGATACATTTTTTTCAGGGTTTTATTATAAATATAATGTTGAAAAGAACATCATCTAATTCAAATAGAAATCTCTTTTTTAACATTATAAATGTCTTTACTGTCACTTTTGATCAATTTAATGTGCTTGCTCAATAAAAGCATTAATTTCTTCCAAAAACATCTTACTGACCCCAAACGTTTCATTGGTAATGTATATTAAGAATTTTTGTGATTATTTTTGTATTGTTTTCAGAGAATTTGTTGCACTTGCGCTTAAACCAAAAATCAAAACCTAAAAAATAAATGATTTTTTAATCCGCATGACATACAGTAATATATCCAAGGTATATTTTCTCAAAAGCATCTTAACATTTTATGGCAAGTTTGCTTCTAGGGTAATTTTTTATCTTGTTTTAAGGATGTTTATGGAGTTATAAACAATGTTTTGTTTCTGATTTGGATGATCTCTCTTTAACTTTCCATATTAAAAGATCTAATCTAATCTATTTGTATCAGCAGCTGTTGGCATAACAATAGAGTGGCACTATACACAAACGAATTAGGGTATTCAAATCTTTTAAAAAACCTATTAGGAGGGGTGTGGCAGTAATCAGAATGTGGTTCTGAACTAAAATGACATCATGCAGTATCATTAGCTTAAGACAATCAGAGATCTCCCACTGATTAATGATTATAGAAGATCTGACGACAGGACAGTGAGCTTCACTTTGAGGCTGTTTTGATGTGTAAATAATAAATGATGAATGTGGACTGATACGTATATGAAAGTAAGTGTGGGTGTTAGAGAGAATTAGTGAGATTAGAAGGTACTAAACTCAACATGCATGTTTCTCTCACCTGCCACTGGTTTAGACGGTGTGGAGCTTGCTCTGCTGCGGTGACCTGATACAGGTTTGCTAACTAGAGACTTTCCTTGAATCTGGGATGCCGGTGATTGTTTGATAGACTTATCCTCACTCTTTATCCCTTCAGCAGGAACTGATTAAAGAGAAATCATCACATCACATTATAAAACAACAATACAATAAAACATTATTCTTAATTAATATTTTGCCTTGTTTTAAATATCAACACATCCACACAATTAAACATTTACCTAAGAAGCAAAATTGCATAAGGTATGAAGTTTTGTTTTCAGAAAATATGTCTTGAATATAAATGAACTGTCTTGTTTCATGTCAATTTTTTTTTAATTTTTTTTATTAAATGTATTAACATTTGTTTTTAAGTTATGCTTCTCAGGTAAACAAAAATAAAATAATGTATCTATGTGCAAAAACATGCCACCCATGAACTCAAATAAAGGCCCAATTTGGTAATTCTTCAAATGATTCAATATGTCCATAAAAATGCTATTAGTAAAAGACTAGCAAAGCTAAGCAATTAGTCCCACAACACAACAACATGATTACTTTATTTTGTTGTGAATTTCCTTTGAAAACCTTCTTTAGTCACTAGCCAAACACATTCGCATGCATTCCAACTGAAACTAGATCTCATTGCTCCAAGTTACCATGACAACTCAGTGGCTATCTTGATTATTCTTGAATTTGAGTTCAGAGTGTGGGACATCAGGAGAGTGTGGGAATAAACTAACCATGATTCTGAGAGGGTGTAATGCAGAGGATGCTGTGATTAATGTCTACAACATAGCTTTGGGAATGGCAGAGGTTGCATTGTATATGACTTGTTCACAGTCACTGCTAAACTCAGAGCAGATGTGACCTTTGACCTTTGAGGGCAGTCTGAGCTCTGAAGATTTTATTAAGGCTCAAAGAGAAAGTGTGAGAAACCAAGGTACTATATATCATATGAATATGGCAATGCCTGATTACCATATTCATGTTTCATCTGCATCTCAAGTAAACGTATCTTGTTTATTGTTTCTTCAAAATACTGATTAAGAAATTGATTTATTCAGCATGTGAAAATGGAAAGCATGTACAGTAGTTTAGGACTAAGTATGTACTTAAAAAGTTTGAGATTAAGATGGTGACTTGAACTCTTCACAGACACGCACCTTTGTTTACAGCAATATTGTTGCTTTCGCTGATTGTACTTCCCAGTGATGAGGAGCTGGGGCTTGTGGGTAGGCCTTTGACAGGCAGTTTGGAAGAGGCAGCTTTCTGAGGACCCTTACAAGAAGGGCTGGAAACAGAAGTGGGGCTGCAGGGTACTGCGGACTTGTCTGTGCTACGCATCTTTGGAATACCTGAAAGAGAAAAGTTATAATTCAATTCTACTTGCAATCTTCACTGATAGCAAAGCAATTTCCAGCTAAACAGGATATGTTTTCATAGTGGTTCTATTCAGTCAGCTGCACTCACAGTGTGTTAAATTATTTAATATAGACTGCAGTTATATATAACATACAGATGTGCATTCAGCCATGCTGATCTTGAGCACTTCCATACCCATAATATTTCTGCTTTAAAAATAGCTGACTTATGAGATGTCAAAATGTTCATGCATACAATCAGATATGATTATAGATGACCCTGACTGACGTGTGTGTCAATAAATGTATTTTTCTATACTGATCACTTTTCCTCTCTAGCTTGTAAAAGATTTAAGTATCAAGAAGATCAGCATACAAGGCAGTGTGCTGTAATCTAGCACGTAATTATAAAATATGACATAGTTTGAATCGATGTTTATTGTTTTGAGAAAATGATTTAGTAAGGTGCCTTAAATGGCTGGTATGCTACTCATATAACATTTGCAGTTATTTATTGATGTATTTTTAAAAATGTTGTTTTCCCAGTCTAATAAGTGTAGAAAAGGCAAAACTAAGTATGTACCACCACAGTATTTCTGGGACGTTTGTGCTGGGTTTGTGTCTTTTTCTTCGTGAATATTTGAGTGTTTCCTGTATCCTGTTTCTCTTTTCTCACAGCAGATCATTTCCTATGTGCATGAACACTTGTTTGACTCCAGTGGGTAGAAGCTCTGTATGTTTTTTCATGAATTAAAGAGCGAGCGAGAGAACACCTCACACAAGCACATCCTGTACATAACGTAAGGTTTTCTGGGGGCACTGCTATGGAAACCAACCAACACAAATACACATCATGTCAGCTGGTGTATTTACATGCATGTTTGAATCTGTTGGTGTGGTACAGTGAGATTCCTCACTTTCTCCAGAGTCTGGTCCGGAAACCACTCTCTGAACCCCCTGCTCTTTCCTATGTTTTTGAAATAAGTGTTAAATTCAACAGCAGTGGGGCCCATAATTGAGATATATGCCACCTATTGGAGAACACATGGTACTACATTTTGCTTGTTCACCACCAGGCAAAGTCTGACTTTGGGTTTTTAATCTGCAAGTGGGTTTATCTGATCACTCATGGAGATCTGCAACTCTACAAGAAGATTAGGAAAGAAAACAACAACAGAAAAAGGTGGAGTGGTGCAGCTAAATCTGTGTGGCTAAATGAATCGATCATGCAAAACAGTGACATTTATACCTTACAATTTATATATAAATGTATATATATGTGGTCTCTGTGGAGAAACAAGACGACGATTGTCTAGGAGAAATGTGACCTTCTCTGCTTCATTCAATTCTACTTTTCATTGACACTGAAACATGACACACACAAACATATAGAATATGGCCCCTGAAACCACATGCACCCAAACATATCCCTGCATCAACTTGTAATTAAAGAAAGAGCAAACACGCAAACGAAACAGAGAAAGAAAAGGGTATCTCACAGAGGAAGGTTAAGTTACAGGATAACCCAAAACTTTTCAAAAGTGTAGACATGCACACACATACACGCAGTGAGCACAATAAGACATGTCTTTTTTCTGACCAGAACAGGAAAACTGCCTTAGGCTACACACACAAATAAATGGACAGACATACATACGACAGGATGGAGGGAAATAGAGAATGACAAAGAGCGATAGAGATGAATGGACAATATGAGAGAGGAAACTCAAGTTAAGTGTGAAGTGTTAAACTCAAGTGTGTTATGGCTTTAAAAATGAACACGTGGCTACAGAAAGAGAGGAGAGTAGCGTAACACTGCACAGTTCTGCAGGCTTATTAACACCAGCTTTATTATTATTTATTAACCTACTAGTAAGGACATCTCATAGACCTTATGGTTTTTATATGGAGGTAATTCTATTTGCTAAACCCCAAACTTAATTCTCACACAAACTTGTTGATATCAATTGATTAAAAAAAAGCCTATTTATGATCATTTAAAACTAGGTTTTTGACGTGTTAGGGGAAAAAATGTAAATTTAAAAGTTAAATCTGACAAAACCTCTTTTTTGGGGACATTTATAAAAGTGAGTCATAAATAAAGTCCTTTTTTTTTTTTTTTTTACAAAACAGTGCAAAAAAACAACGTTACTTATATATTTTTTATTTAATTATATTATCATTAGAAAATAATAAAATATATACACTACCATTCAAAAGTTTCGAGGTCGGTATTTTTTATGTTTTTTAAAGAAGTGTCTTTTGCTTACCAATGCTGCATTTACTAGATCAAAAATACAGTAAATCAGTATTGTGATATATTATTTAAATTTAATGTAGCTGTTTTATATTTTAATATTTAAAATTGTAATTTATGGCAAAGCTGGATTTTCAACAGCCATTTGATGCTTAAGAAACATTTCTTAATATTATCACTGTTGAAAACAGTGTCTATATTTTAGAATGTTTTTTTCTGGGAAGTGTAATAATATTTTTTTCAGGAATCTTAGAAGAAGAGAAAGTTCAAACTAACAGCATTTTTTGAAACAGAAATCTTTATGTTCACTTTTAATCAATGTTGTTACTGTCACTTGTTCTGTAACAATTTAATGTGTCCTTTCTGAATAATTCAATTTCTTAAAAAAAAAAAAATCTTTTGAATGGTTGTGTAATAAAATAAAGGTGTACAATTTGTAAATAAATAAATAAATATAGCATTTTATAGTAGTCGAGATAAATTATAATCAGCTTTATATAAAAATAATATGTACACACATTTAAAAACCACAACATTGCACAATATTGCAAACTGTTTCGAAAATGTGCGTCAGGCAGACAGTAAATTTCAGTTTCTTTACTGTAGCACAGCTACCTGAATTGTGACAGTCATGCTGGTAAAATAATCACACCTACAATATCAGTATAAGCTGGAAACAAATCTATAGCTCTGCCACTGTAGCGTTCACTCTGTCTACTTCCTTAAACAATGCTTTGAGATTTTGTTCTGTGCATGTGGCGTGTTAAAACAAGCAAAGCTCACCAGCCGGCTGAA
>NW_015547662.1:1466498-1506799 GCF_001515605.1 Sinocyclocheilus anshuiensis | reverse complement strand
CCCGGTGGACCCATACTACCTGTGGGTCGGGCTTCTCGGTTAGAGGGCTTCAGTCTGGTTTCTGGGGGTCCAGAGGTGGATGTCGTATTAGTCCCCAGAGATGGTCCCAACTTGGAAGACACAGTCTGGAGAAAGAGTCGTTGGTTAGTGACAGCATCCCAAGTGAGAGAGCCCAACTCTGGGCGCCGTAGGGTAACCATAGTGTTAGCCATTCCACAGAACAGACAGAAAATGTGCAGCGGTACAGAGAGAGAGAGAGAGAGGCGGGAAGCAGAGGGAGGAGGAGCGGAAAGGAAGGAGGGGAAATAAGACTCGCCAGCTCCAAAAAGCAGAAAGGAAAAAAAAAGAGAAAAAACGCTTCTTTTGTGTTATTCCCTCAGGGCTTCTGATGCCAGGACCAGCCCAGATCTTTTCCTTTTCTCCCCCTCGTTTGTGAACACTCGACAAACACATGAGTTTGTGGAAAGATTCTGTTGTCTGAATCAGTGTTCATATGAGTCAGACTCCTCTCAGGAATGTTTCCCTCCTCGTTCTGTTCTTTTCCCTCCAAGACAGTTGTTTTATTGGCAAAAACATCTCACTCATGTTCAAAAGGCAGGAAAGTGAGAGAGGGAACCGGAATTTAAAGCACTTGGATGTTACCTAACAATAATAGTAAAGCAGCAACATGCAAAAAGCATTTATGTACAATTGCGTAAGCGCTCTGACATGCTGTAAGACTGGACAGCGAACAGATATAGAAAACAAAGTGTGGATGGACAAATGAGTATTTGTGCTTGTCTCTAATCACAGTATTTATATTCTAAAAACTTTTCTGAGGACTACATTTACTCTTGACATTTGGTTAGACCCAACCTAATAACACATTTAAGCTTGAATAACAGCATAGCACAATCATGTGACTAAATGTACTGAATACGAACAAAACAATTTTAATAATAGTATAAATTTAAAGGGGTCCTATTATGTTTTTTGACTTTTTCAATTTAAGTTAGTCTGTAATGTTGCTGTTTGAGCATAAAAAAGCGAGTGTTATCACTATGTCGGAGACACGCTAGCTTTCCCAAGGTAGACAAACTTGTTACAATTACAATCATTTAAATCATGCTCAAATTGATTTGATTTTGACGCAATATTTACACTGAAGCTCGCATGGTAAAGGGCATGACATTTCCCGACCAGGTTGCCAATCACAACACACACTGGCCCAGCTAACCAATCACAGCACATTTCGTATTTCAGAAGGCGGGCCTTCATTTGATACAGGAACTATTCGAGCCGTTCATGCCAGACTGGGGAGAGAGGTGTTGTAATAATGTAAAATATGTGAAAAATACAACCTAGTATGAGAGCATGTTCTAGTACACCCCCAAAACAAAATCAAGACTTTGTAAAAGAGCATAATAGGACCCCTTTAAATAAATAAACAGTAATAAAGGTTTTAATAATACTAAAATGTAAACTGCTTTTTACAACAAAAAAAAGGAAAAACCTTTCTAATTGTCGAAACTAAAAGTACTTAAAACACTAATGAACATTTTAATAATAGTAAAATCTGCATTAATAAATCTAAATAAAAGTCGGAAAGCTTTTACTAAAATGTACAAACTATATGTACTAAATAAAAGATTTAATAATAGTAAAATGTAAATTAAAAAAATGTTATTTACAAGTAAATTATAACAGTCAATACTTAACCTGAGGGTATATGGGGAAAACTAAATCACTAACCTTGCTTGTGCTCTTAGAGGTTTCTTCCCCTGCTTTTTTCTCAAGTTGAGGTTCTCCTTCATCTTTAAAATCAGCTGAAGGAGGACATTCTGACTTCATTGTTTCTTCTCCTTGTGTTGGCAAGGATAAAGTGTTCACATCTTTCTCTTGACTGCCATTGACCACCATCTTTGTTTCATTCCCTCTTGTATGGTTTGATGATGATCTGCTTCTTTTTCCAACAGCTTTATTTTCCACCTTCCTACTAGCATGAACCTTCACACTCCCTGAAGCGGACTGGTTAACATTAGTGTTTGTTTTTGCGGGATTGGCTGATCTTGGCGCAGAGGCAGTCCTGGAGATGATTTTGGCCTTCACGTTCCTCAGGTCTGGCCTGGGGAACCTCTTCGCCTCAGGTTTTGTGGCTTTGGTCAGAACAGCCCTTGTAGAAGGCTTGGCAAGAACACGTCCTTCCAGATCACTGGACTTTTCTGCAGTTTTCTTTGGCAGGTTGTCTGCTTTTGAGATGGATGTGCAAGAAGTCGTTGTGTTTCTGGTATCTGTTATGGGAGTATTTTCAGGGGACACCACTGTCTCATTCACGATGTTAGTTACTTGAATGGCTGAAGACAACTCAACAAAGACAACTTCCCTCTGGGTTTCATTCACCACAGCCATGTTAGGCACTTCTGATGGTCGCCCTCCAGAAATATCTGGTAAAACACTGTTTGGCACTTCAGAGCTGGTGGAGACTTCCAGAGCAGAGACACCAATTTGGCACTTCATTATTAATTCTACTGAGGATAAAGAAAGAAAAGTGTCTTCTTCCTCTTCCTCTATAGTGTCATCATCATCATCACCATTTTCTGAAGAGTACAAGGATTTATCATCACCATCATTTTGACTAACCTTCTGTGTTACCACCAAAGTGACATTATGGTTGTCATTGTCACTCCAACAGTCTTCATTAGCATCCAGATAGACTGACACAGAATTGTCTTTGTCCTCACTGTAGTCTGGTCTGCATTCTGGGCTCTGTATGCCTGAATCATCACTGCTGGCTGTTGCTTTTCCCATCTCCACATCCAGAGGACTATCTGTTCTGACACTGCTCAGACTACTCAAGCTACGTATAGAGTCCGGTGACGTCTCACCTCTTTCATACAGGAGCAAAGTCGATGATGGTGATGATGGGGACTCGGAGGTGAAAGCATTGTTACTTTGCTCACTACTGTGTAACGGGAGACACATCCCATGCTGGGATCCCTGCAAAGGCCTCTTTGGAAGTGCAGGTGATGGAAGCTCAGACATGTTTGTTGGTGGTTCCAAATGTGGATGGAGACACAATCATACAGCCATATCACCCATAGCTAGATCCAATCCAGCACTGATGGACAGGAAATACTCTACTTTGTAGAAGGGATTAAGGTGTTTCTCATTATTCCATTGATCATTCAGAAGATGACGTCCATTGTTTGGCTGACACACTTTTAATGACTGTAAAAGTGAAAAAGAAAAGACAACAGCATGTCAGTTGCATTTCTCTAGTCCTGATCTGTACTGTTTTACATATTTAAGGATTATAGAGCCTGATATAAACACAGGGAAACCAGAGTCATAGAAGAAGCAAACCCATCGGTAATGTTGAATTTGGAGAAATATTCTATAATATAAAGAAAATGTCTTGTACTGTCTTGTAGGGAGGTTAAAAAAAGAGCACTACTGCTCCCTACTGGCAATTTATCTCCCTACTGTTCTATATGGGGAAAGTCAAAGGAGAAAAGGGTAAGAAAATGTGGTATAAAACTCGACAAACTCTTTTATATTGCTATTGAGCCTGCCATTACACATGTTAATGTATTTTCAGTTCATTTGTTAGGGTTGTTATATATATATATATATATATATATATATATATGCACACACACACACACACACACACACACACACACACACACACACACACACACACACACACACACACACACACACACACACACACACACACACACACACACACACACACACACACACACACACACACACACACACACAAATAACATAATTAATTAAAATTAATTAAAAAAATATCTCTCTCTACGTTGACTCTTGAATGCTGTTAGTCTGCTTGAGTACTGGAACAACTTGTTTAAAGCTGCCTGCATGGAAAATCCACTCGTTGCATAGTTTAGGCATGCACATGATAGTGCACCTGCACAGTCAAGTATGTGTTATGTCAGAGAATCAGAGTCACACTTTTTAATCAAATGTGGGTGATAATGTTGGTCAGATGAAATCTAATAAAAGGAGCAGGCTTTTATTTTGATATTCCGGGCATTCTCTCTCTCACACAAGGCAATAGTGATAGTTACAGCCACAATGGTGGCCTTGTGTTTACAGACAAATGCTGAATGGTCCCAACCAAGAGTCTGATTGTTCTGCTCACAAAAACCTTTCATTGATCACACTAGAAGTCATCTTTTAACAAAGAACAGGATGATATCAAGCCGGGTTAGAAGGATGAGTGGGTGGCAAAATGTGTCAGTGCCCTTTCTAAGAGCTGGTGCATGATCTCATGACACTCATGTATTAATACAAGCATTATGATGTTCTTTATTATTAAGTTATTAAGCTGAACTGCGGATATCAACTGTATGTATGTAACATTGGTTCATTTTTAATCACAAATGATTCATTGCATTGAATTGCATTGTCTAAGTGGCATGCAAATAAATCAGTATCAGGCCAAATTCTCCTCCGCTGACCTTCCGGAGACATGCTTATGTGACAGATATGACTACTATTGATGAGAGTGCTGCTGACGGCACAAGCTATACCGTATCACTCCGGAGAACAAGATGAGCAAACGTTATGGTGCAGAACAGAGACAAAATCTGATCATCTTCACTTTTAAAACTGAGATGATTTAAAACAAACTATAATATAACATAATACTTTATATGTTTGTTTGACTCCATTGAACTAGACCTCTCATCATATCATGTACTACACAATGAATAAATGATTGAAGTTGAACGGCTGTAGAGGTCGCTTTTTGGGACTTAAAGACCCCATGAAAGTGTTTGATGAAAGTAATTTTCTTTCCTGTGTTGACATATTTGAGACTTTTGATATGTCAAGAGACTTCAAATAGCCTTTAGTTTATGTCACAAAACCATGATTTGCTACTTTTAGGGATGTAACGATTCACTCAACTCACATTTCAATTTGATTCATGATTTTGATTTCATGATTCGATTTTCTCATGATTTTTTTTAACAAAATGAGATTGAAGACATTATACAGTAAATGAAAAGGTGTCGTTTTATGAGGCTATTGCTGCACGTTTCTTTGTGACATTAAAATATAACAAAACTAAATTGAGATTTTAAAACAAACCCCAAATCAAACAAGTAAGTTACACAAATAAAAGAAATCTCTTAATATGAACAAACTAAGGCTTTGTCTGTGCTCTTTCCGTTTAAAATTAGAGGCAACCACTGGATTTAAACCAGGATCCAAACAAAGATGCTGCATGAGTAGTTTTTAATCTAAATTAGACTGTATAATTTCGAAATTTTAAGCAAAAACTCTTAAGCAGCAATTTTTAATATTTTTTTGTCTCTACTAACTAAATTAACAAATTTGCTAATAAGTTAACGCAAATCCTGCAAAATACATTTTTCGATCAAAAATACAGTAAAATGAGTAATAATGTGGAATATAATTTATTCCTCTGATGGCAGAGCTGAATTTTCAGCATCATTACTCCAGTCTTCAGTGTCACACTATACTTGAGAAATTATTCTAATATGCTGATTTGCTGCTCAAGAAACATTTCTTATTATCAATGTTGAAAACAGTTGTGCTGCTTTATATTTTTGTGGAAACCATGATACATTTTTTTTTTTTCAGAATTCTTTGTTGAATAGTTCGAAAAATAGCAGCATTTATTTGAAATAGGTTTTATTTATTTATTCATTTGTTTATTTATTGTTGTAACAATGTAAAAGTCTTTACTGTCACTTTTAATCAGTGTAATGCATACACAAAACTTTTTATAATCTAGAGTCTAGACAAAATATATATCGTTGGAAAGGTCTGAGTCTCAAGATTCCATATTTGGTGGTTAATGTGATAGAAGTAATATTGAGAGAGAAAAATCCAAACTCCACTGATAAAAAAAATCAGTGGAGTTTGGATGTCACCCGGTGGCTATTTTTGGAATAACGATATATCGTTGGAAAGGTCTGAGTCTCAAGATTCCATATTTGGTGGTTAATGTGATAGAAGTAATATTGAGAGAGAAAAATCCAAACTCCACTGATAAAAAAAATCCAAACTCCACTCATAAAAAAAATTTCATAGGAACCAAATTTTTTTTATATCAACTTCTAATTTGGAACATAACTTATTTAGACATCTGGCTTTAATTTTATAGCAATTTTAGATAAAAAAATATTTTGTAAAATATTTATTTTATATAACACCATTTTTTTTTAGTACAGAACATTTTCTTTACACTAAATTTAAACTTCTATAACTTTTTTGAAATGGTTTCACTTCTGCAATAATCTGCTGATTGTCTTCTTTAAAAAGAGACCAACCTTATTTTGGTCTGTATTCCAAAGCGTTCATCAATTATAACAATTTAAGTTTTGATAATGCACTGTTCAAAAATGGGGGGTGACAGTTAAGTATTAATGTCATTTATGATTTGTGTTTATTTTTATTTTTGTATTATTATTATATATTTTTTAAACTATTTTTAGATTTAGATGTAGACATGTAAATGGGTGATTTTTCCCACAGTGTGTAAGATAATCACCATGGCGTTTCCCCCTACAATAACTGTGCTTTATAACTTATAACTCATGCAATAACTTAATTTTCAAACATGCACATTTTCTAGAACCTGCTTTCAAAATGTGAAGTAGCACATGCTTTTGAATCAGAATGGTGCTTTATGGCATCATCACACCAGTGAATGACTGACATCAACCCAGTTTTCTTTCACTAGTCTGCCCACTGGCCCTCTAGGTGAAAAAAAACAGTGAAGTGAAGGGTGGCTAATGCTTCTTTCCCAGACAGAATGATCCAGAGAATGAATGTAATGTTCTAGGACTGAACTGAGTGGATTTGTAGAACACTCCTCAGTGCCTAGGGCCCAACAGAAGATGCCCATGAATTTATATAATCAATACTGAGCCGTTTCGGTATCCGAAAGCCCAGGACTTAAGTTTCAGTGTGACCTTCCAAAGAGTTAGTGTTTCTTTTTCAGTGTGATACACAATACATTTGCTTTTCCCAGAACTAAAATGACAACACCTCTATAACATTACAGAACATCTGATCAAATTTCTGCACATCATATTTAGCATCATTTCACATTTAGCACCTGCACAATTCCCCAGGTTATTATTCATAATTTGGGAACTGCAGTCATTCTGTAACACGGTTTTTAGTAATTAGCTGAGTATTCCCATTAACAAGGAATTACGTTGATGACCTAGAACAAAAAATATTTCAGCATGTGAGGACAAAAGGCTGGTATGTCCTCTTAAACCACCTACGCATTCATTGACAAAGCTCTTAGCATTGCAACTATTTTTGCCCACTTTTAGCATAGTTAAAAATTAGACAAAATGCATTTCCTTATGTTTGCAATGCTGCCTTACCATTATTGTCCTTATATGACTTAAAGCCTGTGCAGAAAGCCCACAGAATGATGACTAGAATAAATAACATAAATTATTAAGGTGGGAAGTTACACCTCCATATAAATGTCATTCTATCTAATGCTGGGTGCGATTATGCAACAGTGTCTCAGTTTTTATGCTGGTCTCTCTCTCTTCCTCATTATAACAGCACTCTCCTCTACTTTCCCTATTAACAATCACTCGTGCACAACACAAAACCCTAATAAAATGTCAAATATTTCATTCAGAAACTACACATGCTAATTCGGGAACTTAAATTCTTTAATATTCTTCTTCCCGCCTCCCATATAAGTGCTAAAAATAGTCTCAAGCCCAAATGACGGAAGCGAGGTCTCTCTTTCTAACAGACACCTGTCTAAGTGCCCTGCTCAGACATAGACGTAGAGTAAACATAGTCGTAGAGTGAGGACTAAAGCTATTCTATTAAAACCTTTTTTTCCAAACAGCACAAACTCGGGAACTCAAGGACTTTGCACATGGCATATGTGATGTGTATGCATTCTGATAACAGTCTGGTTGCATTGCACAAGCATATCAATACTAATAAAGGAATTTGAACAAGGAGTGAGTTTGTACATTGAAAATTAAAATAACAGTATCCCCTGTAAACTATGAAATAAATGTCATGTAATTTAATGTATATAATGTAAAATATAGATATAGAATGAGTACTATTCTTTGTGCCTCTATCTCTCTGTCTCCATACTGTGTAATTACACTACATAGTTGAGCATTAGCAGGCTGTTTGTTTGGCTGGAGCTACAGCAGTTGAAATGGTGTTTATTTCCCATAGTAGCACTTGGTGCCAAAACTGATCTCATAGGCTTATTCTAATGAATGAGCGTCAAGTCCAGATTTGCACAACTCTGCATAGGCCCTAATGTGACTAGAAGAAATGTTAAACACATTAAGAAAGAGCTACAGATCTACTGGTGCTTGCATTCTTATAGGCAATCATTACTGAACTGAAAGTCAAAGGACCCTGGTTCAGTTGATATTGATTTAGTCCGTTTTCTGGCAAGCATAATAATGTTATTACTATAGCAAACTAATTTATCTGTCATATTGTCTTCAAAAGATTTTTCATCTATTTATTTGTACACTTTTACATGAAATCTCTATATATGTTGGTTTATTCCACAAAATAAAATACTGTAACTGATGCAATACCATGCATAATCTGAAACAGGAATGTACTTGTTTATTTGCATACAAATGCTCAGAAATGCAGAGTGTTGTAGTTTGTGAGCTGTAATTATGCCACTTAGAAAAAAAAAATGCAACCACATACAGTATAATGCTCATGGCTATGATGATAACATCTTAATAAGGAAGATGAACTGCTTTCAATACATGAGAACGGCCATGAAAAAAAGCGTTTTAATTTATGTGGTTGCACACACTTGATTCAAATATATGTTATTGCACGCACATATTTCTATGTCAGCTCATTTATGAAACGACTAATTCTTCTAACCATACCTAATCATTTTTATCATTAAATCTGAGGCTACAAATGAACTTTTTTTATGGCTAAACTCTAATGGGATTTTTGAGACAATTAGATTTTTATCACATTAAATATACTTAAATTCATTTTAGCACAGAGAACAAATGGGAAATGAGAACTACATTCAAAATCAAAAATTAAACTGCACACTTACAATTTCATTGCTATATACTGACAATAAAAGTCTGATTGTGCTCATTTGCCGTTATTGTGTCTGATCACATTTTAAGTCTCATTATAACTTTATAACTTTAATCGCAATCTTGAGACAATTTAACAGAAAAACAAGCCATTTTTAAGCCATCTCTATTAACACATTGATAAAGTTTCACTCTGAATCCTCTCAAACAGGTAAAGGCGCCATCAATTTCTCTGGATTTCTCTCGGTTCCCAAACACTGCTGTCAGAACCAAACAGTTGCCATAGAGATGAGCTGTCTACTTTGTCATTTGCAGTGTCTGCGATGCCAAAATACCCACAAGCCTCTACAGATCACTGCTATACTGACCGACTCCAAACATTATTTTTTATAGTACTCCAGTAAAAGAGCTGCCAACATTAACAGGTCCACTAATTTCAAAAATGTGGTTATGAATCTCATTAGGCTAGGTAAAGTAAGGTATATAGTGGCAGGTGCATATACTCACTACAGCAAATAATCTTAAAACACGCACACACACACACACACACACACACACACACACAGAGTCACGTCCCTCTAAAGCAGCGATGGTTTCTGGAGCATTCTGACTTTGGTGCTGGTACATGTAATGCTGTGGCAAGTTAACAAGCGTAAACAGATCAATAGATCACTCTGGTTATGTCAAAGAGCGCTGGAAAGCATCCAAAAAGAGGACGTGCTCTAATAACTACATCATTCATATATACCGCAGTGATTCGGATTCCAAAAACACACTTATCAATACCAGCATTACATGCACAAACAAATCAACATTACATTACATAACTGTACATGTAAATAGTGTGGCACCATACAAATACATAGGATGCGAGGTATAACAGATCACAATACAAACAAGCTCCAAGCTCCAAGAATATATAAACATCTAAATTCTAATCCTAATATAAGTTATTAGACTGGGATTGTTATTGAAAAAGCCCCAGCTGACTTGAAAACCATGAAAACATCCCTCTCATACATATACAGCTGAAGAAAAGTTCTCCCATGCAACTAAGCAAAAAATGGTTTTAAAATGACACATGTACCTGCATTTCAAGTATTTCGAATCAATCCTAGAGTGTATTTCATCTTTTAAAACACACACTTTCCACAGGTAAGCCCGTCCCGGACAGAACATTCTGTTTCATGCGATCATGCCAGCAAAAGCACTGCGAGAGAGCAGTTTCAGTCTGAGCGGAGACTCAGAGAGAGAGACCCCTCCTCTCTGTCTTCAGCTGCAGCCAAACTGTGTCGCAGTAACCAACCAGAATTGTCTGTGTGTGTGTGTGTGTGTGTGTACTGGTTTATATATCCTGGTGGGGACTTAAACCTGACTACACACAGACTCATGGGGACTCGTGTCACGGTGGGGACCTAAATTGTGGTCCCCATGGGTACAAAAGCTTATAAATCATACAGAATGAAGTTTTTTGAAAATCTAAATTGTGTGTAAGAGAGCCAGTTACTTTTCTGAGGCAGCCCTGGAATGCATTTTTCTCCTCTTACCCAGAACCCTCCATGCCAGCAGACGCAATAGCATGGACAATCCTTCCTGGTCTGCGACACACACATGAGCATCACATAAAAACACAATAAAATCTCAAAAATATCTCCATTAAACTAGGGTTGGGTACTGAAACCCGGTACCAATATGGCACCGGTACCTATGTAACCGGTATGTACTAGGACCGAATCAGAAAGCAAATTTCGGTGCCTCATTTCGGTGCCATGCCATCACCGGCACCGCAAGTGAAAAATAATTTCCCGACTGAGAAAATGCATGTGAACTCAAGTCGGAAAGCTCTAATAATACAAATCCAACAAATCTTTGTAGTAACGAGAGTGTCCATGTTGTTTTCACATTCCGACTTAAAAGCCCAACTCGGGAAAGAAACAGACATCATGTGTTTATAGTGCTAATGGCCAATCCATCATTTTTTGCGGAATTTTGATTATTTTATTTTATTTTTTTAAAGTCGGCATGAAACGGAAGTTGCGATCGTCTTTTCTTCTCTACTGTGACGTCTATCTGAGTGAAACGGCATTTGAAATGAGAAGGCGGGACTTGATTTCGTCCTTCGGGAATTGATTGGATCGTTGGAAGCCGGGGCGTTACTATCAAAACGGAGGCAGATCTGAATGCCAGTTTGCAGTTAGTGGTGGGGGTTTTCTCTCCACTGGATTCACAGCTGACACCCAAGCATGAATAAATGTTTTATTTATTAAGGATGACGATGACGATCAATGGCACAAAACATGCCTAAACAGCACACACGCGCGAGAGAGAGAGACTGAGTGCGTCCTCCATCAGGTTAAGTCATATTCATAAAAAGAAAATAGTTTGCGATGTCCTAAGAGTAATGTTGTCGTAATATCCTAATATCTTTTCAATGTTTAGGGGTAACGCACTCCCTCATGACTGGTGTCAGTGCTATAAAGTGAAGCATCAGCTTCACGTTGTTTATCCCAGCGTTTACCCCTCACGTCACTAGCTCCGCCCTTGCGCCATAGCTCGTGACCGGAAGAGAAGATGAGTCATTTTGAGGGGGAGGGGAGGTTAACGTTTTTGATTAAAGATTACGAGGGCACATGAATTTTTTAAAAATAATGAAGTGCACGGATAAATTATTTATAATAAACACTACAGTATTCCATCAAAAAATAAGAGTTGTCCATTTTGATTTCATGCTGACTTTAATAAGTATCGGTTCAGGCACCGTTTAGGCACCGGAACCGTTTTAAAAGTATTGATTTGGCACCGGTATCGAAAAAAAACCAAACGATACCCAACCCTACATTAAACAATGTTGAAGGCTGCTGGGGTTTTCGCGGCAAATAATTAGCCACTAGTCACAAAAAGTTCACTGCTGACTAAAAACGTCTGTGTGTGTGTGTGTGTGTGTGTATGGGTGGGCAGATTACCTCCTCCTGGCTACAATTTCTGTAGAAAGTAAATAAGGGGCCCTCCTGTGTGTATCAGAATACATGGTTGCTAAGCAGCCAAAAGTCTCTCGTTTAAAGAAATAGAGGAGTCTGTCTGCACAGTTTTAAACCTGGTGGATGAGAGAGAGAGAAAAGGTTGATGATATGACAAACAAAAGACAATGCAAAATGCACCGGTTTCACTAAAGTTGGTCTTAACTCAAAATGGGAGATTAAAAACTCACTCAATTCTGCTCAGATTAATAGTGATAATCCAGCCAAATGCAATTTCACTGAGTTCACAGTTCTTCTGGAGAGTGTGTAATACACTTTATGAACACAAACATAGCGACATCTTATTAATTAATTAATTATTATTATTATTAATTTTTGTACACTACCATTCAAAAATTTAGGGTCAATAAGATTTTATTTTGTTTTTAAATAAAATGTATTTTATTCCACAAGGATGCATTAAATCACAATAAAAATTAAATTAAAGTAAATACATTTATAATGTTACAAAAGATTTCTATTACATGCTACTCTTTTGAACTTTGTACAAAAATATAAGGCAGCACAACTGTTTTCAACATTGAAAATAATAAGAAATGTTTCTTGAGCAGCAAAGTAGTATATTAGAATGATTTCTGAAGGATTATGTGACACTGAAGACTGGATTAATGATGCTGAAAATTCAGCTTTACCATCACAGGAATAAATAATATTTTAACATATATTAAAATAGAAAATACTTCTTAATATTACTGTTAAATGCAGCCTTGGTGAGAATAAGACCCTTACTAACCCCAGACTTTTGAATGGTATATTGAAGATAGTGATATTCAACGTGGTCAAATTCATGTACACAAAACCATTAGGTTTCACCAAAATCCTTAATATACAGAAAGTTTCAAACTTTGCTTATGCTAAAGACTAAAGTTCTTAGCATTTCCTGTCATTTATGACGAAATGACACTAAATTTAACTTCTGAAGACTAAATCACAAAATAAAAAAATACACCACTTTTCTCTGCCTTACACAGTCAAAAAATATATAAACATAAAGGACAATATGAGAAATTAAACTTTTGCATTGCTATGTGATTGTTTAAGTGTCCTGAACGGTTTTGGCACAATGCTATTTGGTTGCTGGAGTGTTCTAGGTGATTGCTTGCTGGCCAGTCTAAATAGCACACCAACAAGAATGATATTCTGGCTCGCTATCAACTAGCCTAAATAGTGGTGTTAGACAGCTGACTTATCACTGAACTGTGGTCAAGTGGTCAATAATAGGCTACAGTATCTTCAGTCTCACAGCTGTTTTTCCAGATAAACTCATATTAGACGCCAGGAAAACACTGCTGACAAGATTGAGACAAAACATACACACAAACAAACCAAAAAAAGTGTTAAGAGCATCAGTAAAGAATGAAGTAGTGGAAAGATATCGTCCTGTCTGTCCACTTCATATCACAGTCAACTAGATATTATTCAACTTGTTAACTTTCCAATGTCATTCAGCAAGGAAAAAAAAATAAAATAACGCATGCATTGTGCAGAAAAACACACAACTACAATGACACACAAACCCCAGCCAGTAACCATAACCACAGCTGTAACCACTGACATTCAGTGCATGTTATCAGAGTGCTGTGTAACTGTGTATTTAACTGCTCTTAAATAGACTGTTAGAATGAAGTCCTGTTTCTGTTTGCCTTCAATTTCTCCAGCACCGTTTTAAGAGATGACAAGCAGGCCACTCGTAAAGAGACTAAGGACCATCTTACATAATGTTGTTTAAAACAATTCTGTTTGGATTAACAGTTAGTGTGTCTCTGAGTCTTTTTAATACTCAGGCCATACTAACAACACCACATTTGCATACACATTTTAACACAACCTCAGACACGGGAGTCATGGTTGTGCAATAAATGCTTGACCTGCTCATGTTATCAAGTTAAAGATAGATTTGATATTTGCAGTTTCAGTAAACCAACAACAGGATCACTTGGGGAAAAGATTCAGCACTCTAGCGGACATTACTTAAGCAGTGGTAGAGGACAAAGGTTTCACTCAGACCTACAGAAATGCTTTACCTCAATAGACGTGAACAATGGCTTATCAAACACCACTATTAACTTAATACTGTAACTCAAAGAGCCTTAAACAAAAAAAAGATAAGAAACACACTTTTTCATTTCCTACAGAAGTGTATTCTTAAATTCTTAACCTAATATTTAAAATGTCAGTAGAGATCAAACTAATCAGAATTTATATGTAAGTGGTTTTGTGTAACCATGTTTGAGAATCTGCTTTCACAGTCAGGACAGCACTTCAAGCCTGGACACACTTGTGACTGATGTGTGTGTGTGCGGTGCATGGATCCAACACTGACGATAACAGGGCTTTAATATCACTCTTTATCTGTCCAAAGCGTTTTAACCCCCAACGCACTCACACACATTCAATAGCTAGTTCTGTTTTAAAGAGACAGATATAAATAACCTGATACCTGGGTTCATACACAATACTCCTTTAGGTCCAATCTCTAACATCCTTCAAAGGTATTTGTTTACTGCATTCAGTAAAGAAATAGCAGCATCTATCTTCACTTAAACATAGAACGGAAACACAGACACAATCCTGACCACCCATGCACATGTTCCAGCAGCCTGCAGGTCATGTGTTTCCCAGGCTCCCTGTATTAGACTAAGAGCCTATATAGAAACATCAGTGCTCTCAGGGGCCTGTAAACATGGGCATTCAACCTGACCACAGACTTCAGCGCATATAGAGTTACTAATAATATTTACTCAACCAAAAACAAGTCATTAATAAAGTGATTGTTAGGGCCTGTTCACTTACATAGTGAAACAGAGTTCAGGTATGTTCATGACAAATCATCTTCTAGAGCACAATGGGCCAGAGATGCCTTTTTTTTTTATAAAACCAACTGCAAATCTCTGCATATTTTAATACAGAGACCATCAATATAAAATGCATGATATGTGTAGAGATTAATGTGTTAATTCGATCCTCATGCTGAGCAAACTCAAACCAGTAAAATCAGATATAAATAGACAATGCAGAATATTAACAGTGACTGTTTATTGAATCTTAAATAACTAGAGGGGGAAAAAAGGACATTTAAGCCTTGTCTGGTCCAAGGAATTCATCCTACATCAAGTGTAAGTAACTGTGTTCTGTTACTCGTCAGCTCTTATTAAAACAGTGACAGAGAAAAGATACTGCCACAGCAAGCTGTCCATCATGGCCTACAGGCAGCTCTGATGACTAGACCCTCAGCTGGAGTATTTTCCTAATACTGCATACAGAGCACAGACATTTTCTCAGCTTAATTTGCAGAGACAACTAAGCAAACCATCTGTAGGTTGATTTGTCGACCATCTCGACACAAAAATATTGGGTCAACCAATGGCGCGAGTTTGAGGCGGGTCTGAGAGTGTATATTTCTCAAATTAAACAAAACTTAAAGAATTCCTTGCGAGTTCAGATATTAAGAACACTATAAAAGTTAACAACATTAACTTACAATAGTCAAAGATATATATATATATATATATTGGCTCTTGTCTTACCTTCACGTACATTAGAATTCATATCGTCGGCATATCAGAGAGCATTAATGCCTGTTCGCTGTTGGGCTCATGAATATTAATCAAGTTGTCGGCATTGCGATTTGCTGAAATCAAACCGCTGACAGGTGAGCACTAGCCAATGGCGTTATTGCTTGCATGTTAGTCCCGCCCACTGCTGAAGCAATCGGCTTGCAGTCTCTTCGTTTTACAGGAACGTATACAGTAATAAATAAATATTACATCTTAATTTAAAAAAAAAAAACAATCATAAAATGCCACATTGAGTTACAGTGTGACAGGTTAGTTCATGAATTGATAGGCCTACTGAAAAAGATCAAAAGTGTTTTCTTTCTTTTTCTTTCATTCATTTGTAAGTATTTTCGTTTATAATTAAAAAAAAAAAAATCCTATTTACCAGACGTCCAAAAAAAGAATCTTGAAGAAGATGTATTAAAGATTTAACACAAACAATCAAAATCAGCAAATGCAACAAAAAGGACATACAAGACTGTGAAGGTCAGTTATATAAACCTATATGTACCAGTTTTCCAGTGTTGAGTGAAGCTGCTTTATTACCAGTTTTGCTGCCCCATAATAATAAAGAAATTGGGTTGGAGAAATTCGCCTGGCAGGGGCTAATCTCAATTAAAAACAGTAAAATTCAATAACTTTAATAACATTTTGCAAAAAGTAAAACGTTACCACATGCAGAACGCATCTGTGTAAACAACAATGGGTCTGTCTGAAGTCGCACCACATGGTTTCAAAAAGAATATACCACGGTGGTAATTTATCGTCACCTTGCGGACAAATGTTGTACCTACAGAAACAACAACAAATATCGTAATCACGTAAATTGAGATTTTTCTATGAAAAGAATGATCATAAAGTTAAAGAAGCAACGAATGCTGGAAATGCGTCATATGACAAAATGACACTGTGAAATGACTTAAGAGTTCAATTGTGAAATTTAACACACTTTCAATGCGTATTGCGTAATTTGCAATGTGTATTGCAATGCAATATGTACAAATGCAACAGCAAAATACTGCGTGCTTGAAAATCACATGATAAAAGACAAAACTGTGTGATCAGCCATAGTAACCCTGTGATTGATTCTTTAAATCGCGTGACTTAAAATCAACTTTAAATGTTAATTAAATTATCGACTCATTGGAAATCGTTGAAATCCTGGAAACAGGCTACTATATATAAAAAAAACTATCAGTGCAAATATGCAAATTATATAGATCTTTATTCAGAACCTTATATATTGTGTCACTTAAAATACAACCATCATCTATCACCTTGTCCTTAGCCTTTATTCTGCTCAAGGGCGATAGCCATTTCAATATAGGGATACAGACGAGATGCTTGCGCATGCGCTGTTGTGAAAAAATCCAAGGTAATGCGAATTACGAATCCTATTATGGCGAAGGATTGGGTCATAAATATTACATAGTTCTTTGTGACGTTGCGTGGTTATCTTCCTAAAGCGGCCAGTCACGTACCTTCATTAAAATTAATAAACCAAACCTTCCTCAAAGTGAGAAGAGTTAATTCGCCCTCTGACTAGAGCCCGCCTATCTTTGTCTGCCTTTCAACCAATCAGTGATGACTATTGGACCAACGTCACAAAACTTAGTTAATATTCATGAGCCAAGAGTTCGCCATAGTGGGGTTCGTAATGTGTGTGCGTGTGCGCTCTGTGTTGTCCATAGTGTACCAGTTTGAGCACACGGCGGATCTCCGCGCTTAGACCAGAATCATGGTTGAGCACCTACGGGCCTTGCCATTATCTAATGATGGTCTTTTAACCAACATGCGACGACTTGCTCTGTTCTTCTGACCTGAAAAAGACCCGATACCCCGGTCGGTCCGGATTGATTTTCTTCGCATCATTTGGACAGGCGTCTCTAGGATGGAGCACATCAGAACACCAAAGGTACTGCTGATGTCCTTTATATGTTAGGGTATTTAAAAAAAAAACAAAAACGCTCGCAATACAGCGTCCATCCTCTAGATCTCTTTCGTTTTGAATGACATATGCTTAATATTTAATATTAATATTTGTTTACCGAATTAATTTTATGTAAAACAAATGGTTTGACAGAATAAGCCCAAATCATAGGCCACAATGCATCCCCCATAGATCTCTTTCGTTTTGAATGACATATGCATAATATTTAAAATTAATATTTGTTTACCGAATTAATTTTATGTAAAATAAATGGTTTGACAGAATAAGCCCAAATCATAGGCCACAGTGCATCCCCCATAGATCTCTTTCGTTTTGAATGACATATGCATAATATTTAAAATGAATGTTTGTTTACCGAATTAATTTTATGTAAAACAAATGGTTTGACAGAATAAGCCCAAATCATAGGCCACAGTGCATCCCCCATAGATCTCTTTCGTTTTGAATGACATATGCATAATATTTCAAATGAATGTTTGTTTACCGAATTAATTTTATGTAAAACAAATGGTTTGACAGAATAAGCCCAAATCATAGGCCACAATGCATCCCCCATAGATCTCTTTCATTTTGAATGACATATGCATAATATTTAAAATGAATGTTTGTTTACCGAATTAATTTTATGTAAAATAAATGGGTTGACAGAATAAGCCCAAATCATAGGCCACAATGCATCCCCCATCTCTAGAGCATTGTAACACGATCTGAATAATGGTTCACCTTCAGCACTACTGATGCATCATGAGACTCAGCAGATCTTACCATTTAATTTTAAATGCATACTCTTTAGTATGATATCTTACGATTTTAATGTATTCAAGAGCACATTAATTGAGGTTAGGACAAGGTGATCTGTCTCTAGCTAGCCCTCATTTCATATTTACTACATTTAATGTTTTAGAATAATGCCAAGCTTGGGAAGAGAAGCTAATTGTTATGATTGCACAATAATTAATATGATCTTCAGAGCCATATATGTATTGGTAAGCTATTATTTTACAATTGACAACATATAATGTACATCGCAAGGCTGGTTTTTAGAAAAATGACTATATTGTTTTCTTCCAGGTGGAAAATGTGCGTATGACTGATAGACTGACCCCCAGGAAATCCACGGTGGGAACATTATACCTCTCCTCGACTCACACTATATTTGTAGAGAACTCGGAGGCCCGCAAAGAGATCTGGGTAGGAATCAAAACCCTTTCATGCAGACAATCAAGCTTCCTCTTGAAAATGACCCCAACTGTTAAAACCACAGTGTCACAAGTCACTGTTATCTGGATAATTACTACAATCAGCTGCATTTGTTGCCTTATTCTGCTTTTTATTGGCTATATATATTTTTTATTTTATTGTTATTACCTTTTTTTTTGCTGAATCTAGACTAATTCAATTTATCTGTCTAGATCTATCTACTTTAGATTATTTATAACACGTTTTACATACACATTCTTTCAAAGCAGCTTAACAAAAAAATCATGATGTCAATGTTTATAATAAATTAAATTAATATCGTCATGCTTTATAGTCACATTTAGCATATTAGAGGTGGGCGATAATATAGTTCACATTTTGTGACATACAAGATATATTTTATACATATACATATATATATATATATATATATATATATAAGTTTATTAATTGTTTATTTGTTAAATTATTTGAGTTATTCATTTGTTATCTGGTGATATTATACCATAATTTGAGCTATTAATTAATCGTAAAATTCTAAACCGTGTATCTAAACAAGAAGAGTTCTGCAGCCACTAAGGGTCTCTCTTGCTCTTCTAGGTTCTGCACAGTTTGGTATATAATGTGGAGAGACTCCCGACAAATCCATCAGGAAGTCCTCTCATTATCCGCTGTAAGAACTTCCTTGTTTACAGACTGCTGATCCCACAGGAGAAGGACTGTTTAGATGTGCTGGCCTCCCTCACTCGACTTTCACGCCCAGGTGATGTAAAATGCATATTAAACTTGACAAAAATCAAAAGAGTTATAAATGCTAAACATGTTGATTTCAGAGTGCTCTTAAAAAGTCAAATGAATAGGCTATGTGGAATATATGCTTGCTTTTATTCATCTTACTATAATTTAGTATTGAAATGCAATTTAAAGTGTTCATAGATTTTTTTTTTTCATGATCAAAGTATATTTGTTGGATAATCAAGCAAAATATACACTAACAAATATCCTGTTCAATTTATGGTTAAAAAAATGTGTGCGGTGGCACACATGACAAATTTACTCTCATACGATTTGGCAAAGCATGAATAATAATCCATATATTTGTATTTTCTTCTGTGAAAAGTGAACATTGTGCCTTTTCTGCTTAGACAATGCAAGGTCTTAGCTGTGCCATCACAGTTCATTATGAAAATACACCAGACAACGTCAGAGCACAATTCTCGCCCATGGGAGCGACACACTCATTAACTTTTACTAATGTCTCTCTTTATACTGCAGAACGCTATGGAGAGTTGTTTTGTTTCTCTTTTAACCCCAACCTGGATAAAGAGTTAAGGGAAAAGGCCTGGGGCTTCATCGACCTGAAGGCAGAATTCAATCGAATGGGAATACCCAGCAACCTCTGGCATGTCACAGCAGCCAATCACGAGTACAGAGTAAGTATTTGCTCAAATGCCTGTTCATGCTCAGGGTCAATAACCATGTTTTCCTTACCCACAAAATTTCAGAGATCGGTTTTGAGTTTACGTCTTAAATTACACTGTGAAAAACAATATTAAATGTGATGTGTGTATTTTTTTGTCCCCAAAAACTGAAACTTGGTAGAAGACTGTGCTTGTGTACTTTAGGAGATACTTTTAACCTCATGTAGTTCCGAACCTATATGACTTTCTTTCTTCTATATGGAACATAAATGAGCTATTTCTTGGTTTATGTTTCTATAGCAACAGTGACACGTCTGATTGGTGGATGATTATGGGAAGAGCAGTTCTTCAGTGGAAGTTTGGCTATTAAATGCGATTTGCTTAAAAAAAAAACATTAATTGGAATCACATGGAAATGTGGCTTCTACAGAAGAATATTATTATTGCTTGGCAATTTCAGAGCTGATAGTAGGTCTGTATTTAAAAGTATATACGTTATCCAAATTTGTAAAGTCAGCCGAAAAGAAAAGTTGTTTCAGAGGCAGAGCAAATTATTATATTTTAATGAATTTTCGACGAGTCTTCCACAAAAAGCACAGGAATGTGTGTTACTAAATAAACAGGGCCACTTTTGACCATAAGAATGTAAAACAATAGTTCTAATCAGAATATTTTGATTGGCAGTTGTGTGACACTTACCCATCAGAGCTGTTTGTGCCAAAGTCAGCCTCTCCTGCTGTCATTGTGGGCAGTGCCAAGTTCCGGAGTCGAGGACGTCTTCCTATTCTCTCCTACTTCCACAGAGACACCAGTGTAAGTGCAAAAAATAATGACACTCATTTGAAATCGACATCAACCCATTGCAGGCTTTTACTTTTTATATTAAAACCCTCATGAAATCAAAATTTACTCTAGGTGAACAATTAAGCAGTGCAAATTAATCCACTGAAAAAAAATTTTTGTCTTGGTAATCTTCAATCAAAATCTGAACATTTGCTTCCGCTCTGGAATGGCATTCCTTCTTTGATGAAGTCAGTTTGACTGCTTGGGCAGAATATCTTTAACCACGCCCCTCTAACCGTTAGATTCCTATGAATGAGAGATGAGAGGAGGAGCGCTAAAATAAAACCCCGCCCTCTATTCAATATTCCATTTCAGTTGGAAATACATCACTATACTGAAAAAAAGTGGGCAGCAACTTCCGATTCACACGCACTTTAAGCTTACTATGTTAAACCAAAACTTTTCATTGTCTTCACTTCCCCACTTTTCTCTCTTTTAATTCACACACCATTGGTTCTCTAGGCGTCAATCTGTCGGAGCAGTCAGCCTCTTTCTGGTTTCAGTGCACGTTCCTCAGATGATGAGCAGATGCTACAGGCCATTATGAAGTCAAACCCCGTCAGCGAGTTAATGTATGTGGTGGACACAAGGCCAAAGGTGAGAGATCACGAAAAAAATAAGTGGATGGACAGGTTGGACAAACTGTTTTAGATGGGGTAATTTGAAAGTTGTCTGATATACACTACCATGCAAAAATTTGGGGTTTTTAAAAAAATGTTTTTTAAAGAAATATCTGATGCTCACCAAGGCTGCGTTTATTTCAGCCTTTAAACTGTGGAAACTGTAATATTGTGGAGAGAAAAAAAAAACTCTTCTCTAATGCATTTTGAAATGTATTCCTTTGATGGCAAATTGTCACATGATCCTTCAAAAATCATTATAATATGCTTCTTAGTATTTTAATGCATACTTGCTGTATAAAAGTATTAATTGTTTTACAAAAAAAAAAAAAAAAAATTGTACTGACCCCAAACTTTTAAATGGTAGTAGCCTATATCCAAAAATTATTGGCTTTGGCCTGGTGCATATAACTTCAAGAAGTTCCAATTATTGTAATGAACTGTACTGTAATATAATGTTGATATCTTGTAAATAATCATAAATACCAGCAGCATTGCGACTTTGAAACACTGTTTGTAATTATTTCCAGCTAAATGCCATGGCTAATCGTGCTGCGGGGAAAGGCTACGAGATTGAAGACCATTACACTAATACAAAACTGCAGTTCATTGGCATAGAAAACATCCATGTCATGAGGAACAGCCAACAGAAGCTTATAGATGGTAGACCAATTAATCCTTATTACTTTTATACCAGCAGATACTTGTCTAGTGTTCACTTGCTGTCCATATGGAAAAATGAACCTTTTCTGTCTTGCAGTTGGTGAACTCGTGGCTCCCTCAATGAGTGATTTCCTGTGGGGTCTGGAGAACTCTGGGTGGCTAAAACACATCAAAGCTGTACTAGATGCTGGAATCTTTATTGCAAAGGCAAGACTTTTCAAAAAGTTTTAAAGATGATTTTTAAAAAGCCATGCTATGTTATCAGAAGTGATTAGAATGGACATGGAAAATCACGGAAATTCATTGATAATGCATGTCTAAAAACATGGCATGTCCAAAAAAAACACAAGTAGAAAACCTAAGTACAAATACAGTATATTGATATAATCACACATGTATTCTTCCATTCCTGTCTGTGTTGCCAGGCAGTGGCAGAGGATGGAGTGAGTGTTCTGGTGCACTGTTCAGACGGCTGGGACAGAACAGCTCAGGCCTGTTCGGTGGCTAGTGTACTACTAGACCCATACTACAGAACTATCAAAGGACTGATGGTAATAATAACGTTGATTATGACCGATCCATTTTGCTTTGATTTTCAAATCAGTGCTATAGTCCAACATCATCTGAGACTAAATATGTAACATGATTTGCCAGTATTTGAACACAAGTCTCATTCCTCGTAGGTTCTGATTGAGAAGGACTGGGTATCATTTGGACACAAGTTTTCCCACAGGTTTGTGTTTTTTATTTCAATTTGCTTGTTTCTGGCCTCAAAATGTTGGACACCACGTACAACTTGCAGTTAATTTTTGTTCCTTGAATTGAAGCTTTCTGTGAATATCCTCTACTGTGTATGTTGTGTATGGATAACATGCGAGACCAGAAAGGCCTCATTCTTGAATCCATAGCAAATACTGTGACTAAACCATCAGTCATGCAGTGTACAATGTTAACTCTGCGTCTCTAAGCTTTAGGTGAGCCTCTACACTCCAAGAATGAACATTTGTGAACAAATATGAACCTTTTCTTACATGGAACATACAAGGAGAAATTTTCAAGAATGTTCAAGCTGCTTTTTTCCATATAGCAAAAGCTTACAGTGACTTCGAAGTCTTCTAAAGTCATACGCTAATTTTGTGTCATGTTTAAATTGTTTTTCACTGATCAAAGGTAATTTGCCTATGCGCATATTCAAACTTGGCACGTCTTGGTGTGATGTCAGTGACACCAAACCACCGGTTCTTGCTTGTTTTGTAATGTGACACTAAATTGGAATATCCAAAAGTGCAAATGAAATCTGAGAGTAGAAAGGTTTGGAATTGAATAAGGCTAAATGATGATGACAAGTTATTTTGGATGTTTAACTATCTCATTACTATTTACATCTTCATTTATTAATAAAATGTTCTACAGGTACGCTCACCTTGACGGTGACCCTAAGGAGGTTTCTCCAGTCATGGACCAGTTTCTGGAATGTGTGTGGCAGCTGATGCAGCAGTTCCCCTGTGCGTTTGAGTTCAATGAGCGATTCCTTATACAGCTACACACACATATATACTCCTGCCAGTACGGGAACTTCATCGGCAATTGCCAGAAAGAGAGGAGAGATTTGAGGTAACAAACACATTTTGCCATTTTTCTGAATATGGATTGCTGAGAGAGAAGAGGGGGGGGACAGGCTTCTACTCGCACCAGCTGCTTGAGCACCTGCAGCTCAACATGTCAGTGTATGTATGTAGGCAAACGGCTAGAAATCAACTACTTTTTGAACTGAGATGGTTATAGATGTACTAGTATAGATGGACCACAGTCTGTTTACTGGCATATTGTCCACAAAATGGCAAGATCCAGCCAGGAAACGAAATCATGTTTTAAGGATACCAGGTTGATATTATGAGAGCTCCTAAATCCCTAGATATACCAAACCGACTTGGTGTCACATCACATCACCTGTGTCTGGACCAAAAAGTTGCACTTGAACACAAGTCAATGGCCAACTAGTATGTACATTCTGCGTGAGAGGAAATAACTCTCCATACCAGAAGGTGGCAGTATTCAGTATTTGTCATTCAAAAAAGGAAAACTGGAAGAGCTGGGACTGTGACTGGGTCGCCATGATTTTGCCAAGTAAGACATGTTCCTGGATCAACATCTTTTGTTGATCCTGGATCAACATTACTGTCCAAAAATGTAGACCTAACCCAATAGCTACCCCTAAACCTAACCCTACCTGTAATTTATTCCTAAAATCAGAGGGAAATGATAGGTGAATAACAAGGGCGTAGAAGCATCTAATCCTGATTGAAAGCCTAAAACTGACATTTCTTGAAAACGTATCCCTCAATTCTGATTGGTTGATTGGAATGTTGTTCCAGGATCAATTCAGTTCAAGTTTATTTGTACAGCGCTTTTCACGATACAAATCATTGCATCTTTACAGCAAATTAAGTTTCTACAATATTTAGTGGTAGCTTATAAGTGGTGACTGTCAGTTAATGTACATATGGCAGAAATGTACGGAAAAATCAATTAAAGACGTAATCAAACAGACAATGAACACTATTAACAGCAATTATTATATGATGCGATCAAACTTATAGCAAAATGTGGTAGTTCTGTATGTTGTTTCAGGGTTGGCATCACCTGAGGTCATGTTGATCCAGGAACATGTTGTACTTGGTGAAATCACGCTCACCGACTGGGGATACACACAAATACACAAAGCTGCATCTAAAATCACATTTTGTCTGGTAGGCACTACAAAACTGTTTAAAAAGTATGTTCCTGACGCACACTCTGAGTCCCGACCAGGTTAATTAACCCACACAGAGACATATTGTCACCCTGTGCCGCCCCTGGCAAAATGCTGCCCTTGGCGGTTGCCCATGTCACCCATGCCTAAATCTGCCACTGTCTATATAGTATGAATATGGGTAGTATGAAAATTTGGATGTACTATGTCCGCCATGTTGTCACTTTCATGTGATCTACCAGCATCCGTCGTGTCGCTTCACTGCCATTCACAAATCCTCTTCTGTGGCCTCATGGGATAGTAAAGAGTTCATCAGATATACACTTAGTAGGTCATCCAAGTACTTTCACCTGTTGTTTTATGAAAACTAGACATACTTCTCGCCTCACGTACTGTTTTTGCCTGCTATATAGTAGGGAAGTTGGCATATTTGGATGCAGGGAAAGTCTTGCTTTCATCACTTACGTTTTCTTCTCTTACACTGGTTCTCTAAGATGAGCAGCCAATCAGATCGATGGGCTCCGACGCCAATTTAACATGCTCAATTGGCCGAAAAGCCACTAATGAAGGTCCGGCTGGTGCCAGTGACATGGAAAATAGGTCAATACACGTCTTGGTGTGGAAGCCTTAAAGAAGAACTTGTAACTGGTCAGAGAAATAACCTGGATTACTAAAATCAGCAAAATGAGAACTATATGGTTCATCCCTTTAAATGTTGTTTAGATGGTCTTTTCCTGTCTAAGTGGGCAGCTGATCACCAGACTAATATTAATATTATAATATTCAATATGAGGGTCAGATATAATTTTTTTTTATGGTTGTGGGAAGCCCTTGATACAGAATCTAGTTCCAAACATAATGTACCTTCTCATTATAACTGTTGGACCATCTTGGTTTCATTACCTATATGTGCTAGTTTACTCATTCAGCCTCCCTCTTTGTGAACTATGCAGGTTACAGGAGCGAACGCACTCTTTGTGGCCGCACCTGTGGGAGAACAGGGCTGAATACACAAACCCTCTGTACAGGACAGACCACAGCCAGACACAGGGGGTTCTGAAACCTCTCACCACTGCCTACTGCTTCAAGTAAGTCAACCGATCAGAATGGCTTCTATACAATCATTAGACTTCCTCTCACGTGCCTTTGCATAATACTCACGCTTCCTTCTGAATTGGCTCAGAGATGACAAAGCTCCATACTGTAAGAATGAGAAAATGAAGTGAAAGTATATTGGACACAAAATAGCTTGCAATGACACTTAAGTTTTTTTTTTCCCAGCTAATGTAGCAACAGAAAGAGGTGTTGCTTTCTTTAAATGAGAATTTAACAGGGAATAAACACACTTGTTAATTCGGTACTTTCCACCACACCAAGTGGACTTGTGAAAAAGACCGTTACCTTATAAGAGCTGCCGTTTGACTTAACCACTAGGGTGTTTTCTCACTTTTAATTATTTAATTTAGGCTAAAAAAGATGCATATAAGATGCTAAAAGATGCATATATCCTACAAAAGAAATAACTTGATATGAAAAAGCAGCATTACCTTTGGGAAACGTTTAGATGGTTGAACTTGAACTTCAGCCTCCAGCTTTTTTTAAATGATTATCATTTGCAACAGATTTTAGATAAACAGGCAATGAATTCCAAAATTGTACAGCCTTCATTGAGAGAACAGTCTGAGCAAAAGATGTTTTACAAAATAAAACTTTACAATTTCCACCAGAAGCTGCTCTGGTGGATCTGCTGCTCCCCTGCAATCTTTCAAAAAAAAAAAAATGTACATAAAGGCATAGGGGCAAGACCATTTAAACACAATCTTTACATAGTGAAAAAAGACAAAGTGAGCAAAACTCAAAATCTTATATGTACTTAAGATCTGACAATGATGGTATCTTATTTGCTTTCTATCTAAAATTTTCAAAGCTCTATTGTAAAGACATTCAATCGAATTAATTATAGATTGATTTGTCTGAGACCAAATAGCTAATCAATATACCATATCTGATAATATCGAGTTTAAAAACAGAAAAGCATGATCATATGTTAAACAATTTCGTATTATTCTGAAGCTGGGAAGATTTGCCTTCATTGTTTTACACAACTTTTTCACATGACTTAACTTTTAACTGAGAATCTAAAATCATACCAAGATATTTTTCATCTGATACTTGTTCAATAATCTCATCTTTAATTTCAATGTTTAATGATTGTTACAGGTAATTAAATGTTGGCAACAAAAGAGATCTTAATATTAGATAAAAAAATAAAAAAAAACTTAAAATTTTAGAAATGTTTTCTTGGCAACCAACTGAAATGAACTGAACTGAAATAATGCTTAACAGAGAGAGAGAGAGAGATATATATATATGACGTAGTAACCAAGACAAAGCTTTTTTTCCCCCCTTAGTCATTCCTTCATTATTAACCATTTTATAGCCATCCTAAATACATAATGTTTTTGCAAAATTAATTAAATGGGTTTGTTTGTTTAACACTGTGCAATATAGGATTAACCAACTGGAAATGATGTTCTAGGTTTTGGAAGGGGATGTACGGCCGTGCAGAGAAAAGTGTGGCTTCACACCAGTCTCCAGCCGATTGCCTGAACGTGGTGAGGGAGGAGTCACAACAATTGGAGGAGGAGCTTAGCACCCACCAGGAGGTACCACGGGAGACGGACGCTGGACAAGGCATACACACGCATGCATAAATATCACATATGTATCATCAAGCATTTTAAAATGCATCCACAAGTAGAGGATGGGTGCATAATTCATTCCCACACATTACAAGTATACTATGCAGAATGCTAGTGTTCCATTTCAATAGGGTGACCATACGTCCTCTTTTTCCTTCTTTTCTAAGTTGCCTAAAATGTACAGGTTTTGGCCTTGATTTTCTATTGCTTTCATACTTGCTAAAGGTAATGACTTTAGCTAATAGCTTGCAGGGATTGTACATAATCAACCAATCATTGTGTGCGATAAGGTGGGATCTACACAGAACGGTCAAAGCAGTGCAAATATGTGTACATAAAATGTATGAGGACTGTAGAGAGACTGTCAATAGGAAAACAAAGCCAAAACCCAGACATTTTAGGCACTTTAGGGACATGACCAGGAAAACCAGGATGTGTGGTCACCCTAATTTCAAACATTAGCCCAAGAGAATCGAATTTGCTTTTTGCTGCACTAATGTAAAACTCACCAACCTTGTCCTCTTCAAACTGACCTCTACAGAGACTTGCCCAACTGAAGGAGAAGAAAACTTCAGGGGGGAGGAAGACCAACAAGCTGTCTGAACGTGTCCGCCATCCAATTCCAACCGAGAGCAAACTCAGCAGCCCTCTAGACTACTTCACCACCACAAGAAGCGAGAAACACACTCCTTCCTTCACACTGCCACTAGAGTTAGCAGCCCCATCCAAGAACAGTGACCCTGATGACCTTTCAACCTGCAGTGATTTCGAGTCAGGCGTGGCTGACCTCAGCAGCCACTCCTCTAGTGCTGGAGACGACGCTAAGGACCCCGATTCAGATGAGGCGGTCAAAACAAACGCCTGAACTAAAACAGAACTGGTGACAATGAGGGATAAAAGCACAGTAACGGGTATCAAACTGGGAACTGCTGTGTTTTGTTTTTTAATGTCATTTTAATTTTTTTTAATCTGTGTGTTCATTTTTATTTAAGTATGTGAACAAGTACACATATCCAAGATGGTCTGGCAATAAGACCTTATTCCATTTGAGTAAAATCTTATTTCTTGTATAGTATTTTATGTTTTGGTTTGACTATATTTCACTGTCTGATCCTTCAAGCCCTTGGTCATTTTAGTCTTGACATTTTCCATAGCTTGTGTATGTTCGGAACAGCGTATTATCATACTACTCACGCTAATACACAGAACATACATCAGATACCCAGTATTATGGAAGCTTGTTTCAGCCATGGGATAAAAACAATAAAAAAGGTAATTGCTACTTTTTTTTATCTCACAATTCAGATTTTTTTTTAGTTTATATCTCATATTTATTTTCTTGGAATTATGACTTTTTTCTCAAAATTCTGAATTTACATTTTACGATTTTTTTTTATTTTTTTTATGCCACAATAAAAAATAAAAATTGCAACTATCCTCACAATTCAGACTTTTTGTCTCAATTCTGAATTTATATCTCACAAATCTTTTTTTTTTTCTTGCAATTTTGAGAAAAACAATTTTTTCTCTCAGAATTAGTTTTTTTCTGCCACAGAATTTCTTCTCACAATTTTGCCTTTTTTTACTCGCAATTCTGAAAAAGATATAAACTTTGATTTGTAAGATTCAGTTGCAATGACCTTTTTTATTTTATCCCACGATGGAAACTTCTTACAGGATGGAAGCTTCTATACAGAATTCATACAACATTTGAAAATACTGTGTCCTACAAAGCAGTATATACAGTATATATATTTTTTAATAATTAGGTTTGGAAATACAATGCAACCATTTTATTTGACCATATAGCACAGCATAATGCTAATTCTAATTTCATGTGTAAAAACAGTAGGCAAAATAGAGTATGCTAGTATTCCATTCCAATCCTAGCTCAGATCTTCATGGAAATTGGACTGTGCCTTTTAAGACCATCAGATTCCCACCTGTGTGTTTAGAAAATCTTAAACAGAAATTATGAGAATTTGCTGTACATGTGAAAACAATAACTATATGGAATCAAGAGCTGTATGGCACCCACACTACATTTACTTCACATTTCTGTAACTGTAGGCATACTTTGGCATATAGACAGTCAGTCCCTCACACATCGCTGTCATTACCATTTCAGCTACAACAGTAGATTTTAAACAATTTGTCTAGAACATATGAATATCTACATTTCTAAGGCAAATGCTCTCAATAAAATGTTTGCCAAACAGCAAACAAAATGACAGGATATCTGGAACTGGTTTTTACAATTTTTGATGAACATTTTTAAATGTGGAACTGCTTTAAATTAAACTGCAATGACTGTTTCCAAACAGGTTTCCTAAACACTTCCACCCCATCTTCGACTGTTGGACAAATAAGTCGAACACAGCCCTGCAATACTTTGAAAGGAGCATTTACAAAGTGTTTACACACTTCATGAAGACACCTACGAATGACTTACATATAGTTATCTTTGGCAATTTAACAATGAGAAATGACACATTTCACCTTTTTAGCAGAAACTCAACTCTTGTGGATGCACTCATAAAATTCTGGCTGATAACTCATAAATGCCCAAATTTAAAATAGAATGCTATTTTGTCAAAATATATTAAAAATAAAACCATAAACACTAAAATAATGCCTTTTAAACCTTCAAGATGTGCTCCAGTCATTTTTGACCGGAAAAGGTTTTTCTTTTCCACGAAAATGCATTAGTTATCACATTGGACTAAAACTTACTGATTTTGCTTACACGGGGTAGAAAAGCTTCCCAAAAAAAGTTGTTTTTTTTCTCCCACCTTGTTACATTTGTGGTTCTCCTGGTCAGAAATGACTGGCCTACAAAAATAATTGCTTATAAATTTTGTATGGTATATTATAACCAAATATTGAATACAGCTTGTTTAGCATAGGTGTTTTTTGGAACTGATTGGTCATAGGCCTCCCTGATCTGAGCTTATGTGCCTCAGCTTTTGAGTGAAAAAAGCATCATTTGTAGATAATTTTGGCAATGTTCAGTCAAAAACTGAGGTGCATAAACTCAGATCAATGAAGCCTACAGAATCTGTGCTAAATTAATTGAAATAAAACAAGTTGACAAAAAGACTGAATCCAAGAATTGGTGAGAATATAGCATAATGAAAGATTTACAAGCAGTTTTTAAAAGACAGCTCATTTTTGATCGGGAACAACAAATTAAGTAAATAATTTTTAGCATAGCACAAGAGATACACGCTACAGATTAATATATGCATCACAACAGAGTAGGTGAAATGGATAAATGTTTTCAGATGTGAATAATATATTCAACAACGTCATTGAATTGTTAGTGTTTTAAGTGATGCTTTAAAGGGGACATTGGATGCCCATTTTCCACAAGTTGGTATGATTCTTTGGGGTCTTCATGAAATGTCTGCATCATACTTTGGTTCAAATTCCTCAATGGTCGTGTAAAACAACACCATTTTTACCTTGTCAAAAACAGCTCTGCCCAGTCACCCGTTTCGGTGCATGTCTCTTTAAATGATAATGAGCTCTGCTAACCCCGCCCCTCTCTTCCGTTTTTTTGCGTATTCGGTGGCGTTACCATCAAAAACAGAAATAATCCACTGCGTCCTCAGTGGCTCTGATGTTGGGAGAACATGAAGACTCTTATGTACACTTTTACATCCAACTACAAAACACCTGCATTGCTTACGAGACACTGTACAAGCATACAACTGGCCGAGGGTGGAAATATGCTAATACAAGACAGTCCGTCAGCGGCCGTGGGTGGGGCTTGTGCAATATGACGTCATACTGCTCAGAAAATCAAAACGGCCTGATAATTGAGACTGTTCAGGTTTTTGGGGTTTAAAAAAATAAGAGTGAATGGATTTTTATCATTGTAGGGTGGTTTGTGTCCACACACTGCTAAGACACATTTATATGCAAACACCATGTGAAAGTGAATTTTGCATCCGATGTCCCCTATAAGTGATGCTTTACACTGTTAAGTTCAACTATGGCAAACATAATCTTAATGTAAAAATAGAGGAAATGAGCACAATTAAATGTCCAATACCAATTGAATAAATTAAAAAAGCTCACAACTGATATGGTACCTATATATTGTGCATATACCTCTGAACTGTTACTGAAGATGCAAAGCCACACTTAAGCCATAGCAGAGATTATTCTAAATGTTTTATTAACCTATCAAATTAAATAAACATTTAATACAATGTCTAATTATAATAAAGGCTTTTATCAACATTATTAAATACAGTATGTTTTTGTCGGCAGCATTAACATTTTTCAAAATCATCTTCAAGTGCGTACAAGGCCCAACCCCATTTGTCACATAAACTCAAACTGAACTAATAAGCTTAGAACTCAACCTGTTTCGGAACACTATTAAGAACAGATTGCTCTCCTCTGATTACAGCCTTTGGGCCACAGCCAGACTGGGCACATCCAGAAGTACTCACATCTGGCCTACTCAACCAGGGGAGTGTAACACTTCTGGAAATTTTGTGCAAAAATCACTTTGATTTCATTAAATGATGCCGAAATCTCTTTTTCATATGTATCTAGGTTTGCCCACTCAAGGCTGTAGGCCACAAGATGTGCTGCTTGTCTTAAGCTCACCGGTCTGCTGGTAGATTGATCCCAAACCTGTGATAAAGAATATCATATGTTCTTTTTTTTTTATCAACACGAGAGTTAAAATCACTTTCTTACCATTTGTAAATCAATCTGTTGAGTTAGAAGAAAATATCAATTACCTACCTGGGGCATTCAATCTAATGTGTGGTAGGGAACGGTCATGCATTGCTGGAGCTTTTCCTCTTTGGCTCTTCTGCAATGACAAAGCTGAAAAAGAAGATTAGATCATTATGTTAATTTTCAGGAAGTGCACAAGTCTTTCATATCAGACCTTATGATAAGACCCAATGGAATGACTTGACAAGCATAGTTGTGTTCCCGTGTTAACTTTCTATTGCAACAGGAAGTCGAGGCAGAACATAAGCCTCATGAGCATCACACTAGTCTTACGAAATGTATGAATCTAACGATTCTCAATAAAAACTTGTGTATTGCTTCAAGACAGCAACCATACATCTGTTTTTATTCATTTAATCAATTAATTATTCCATCTAATCATAATAATTGGTTAGATTATGATTGTGTGGTTTTGAGAGATATCAGTCTTCACAAGTAAGAAATAAAGAGAAAGTCTCCAATTCAAGGTTTTTAACGTCTCAGGACGATACTGTGACGCATTAAGCTTTTGGTTTGGTACAATAACACTTGTTGGATTTGTAGTGGTCATTGTACTGGTTTGAAGTTCTGACATTCAGAAGCACTGAAACTGTTCTTCCTTGGTTTCCTCTGTCAACCTTTCAGGCTGATAGAAGACTTTTAGTTAATACAGATTTGTTAACTGATTTTTAGTATCAAACAAGGCTTGCTGTAAATGGATGTCTTCTGATGGGATCTGGTAAAGAGACTGCATCCAATATTCCTGGCATGAAGATTGGAGACCCAATCTAACATGTATAAAGTTGTTTAAAATTATGCGTATAATTTCAAAATAGTGTGATGAATTGCCTATATATAGAGTTCTACTGGAGGTGCTTATAAATATTTGTTTGTTGTTTCATACACAATATTGCTTTAATACCGTTCTATTTTCCATGAAGCTGGTTAGGAAGTCGTCAATTTCTGTCTTTCCCTCCAGGAAGTTCTCCGCTGTCTCCTCAGACTCCTCTTCAGCCTGATGGGCCGCCACCTTTAATCTGGCCTGCAGCGCACTCAGACTGCAGCTCTGGCAGAGGAAAATCAAAACAAACATTACAAAAAAGAAATCTGAATTTTCTGCAGCCATTACTCCAGTCTTCAGGGTCACATGATCCTTTAAGAAATTATACTAATCTGCTCATTTGGTGCTCAGGAAACATTTCTTATGATTAACATTGTTGAAACAGTGATAGACTACTATTCAAAAGTTTAGGGTAAGTAAGATAAAAATTAAAAAAAAAAGAGGAAAAAATTAATACTTCTATTCGTTAAGGACACATTAAATTGATCAAAAGTGACAGCAAAGACCATGTTTTTTTAATCAAAGAATCTTACAAATGCATAATGGTTTTCACAAAAAAATCTATAAGCAGCAAAATATCAGATTATTAATAATTGAGCAATAACTGATAATAATTAAGCACCAATTCTGAAGACTGGAGTAATGGCTGCTGAAAATTGTACTTTTCAATCACAAGAATAAATTAAACCCTAAAATATATTAAAATATAAAATAAGTAGTAATATTTCAAAATAGTACTGTTTTACTGCATTTTTTTTTTTTATTAAATAAATAAATCTTATATTGTCAAGTCCATTCAACAACCAGAGCCAAATGTAACTGGATTAACAAAAACTGAAAGGCCAAAAAAAAAGATGCAATATGGAAGCAGAAAAACCACAAACACAACACAGGAATGTAAAAAATGTTTGAAATGTTCAATATTAGACTAGATGAAAACTAGAATACTATATTTTCCATTTCCTTGTCCAACAGACTTCTTGTCATGATCATGTGCATGTGTGCTTTACCTCACTGAGCTCATGTTGTCTTTGCATTTTGGTTTCAAATACCGACTTCATCTGGGTTAACTGTTCATACTACAGAAAATAAAACACCAGATAATCGTTAGCATTCTCAAAAGGAAAGATACTGACAAGACTGTAATGTACAGTGGGATCCAAAAGTCTGAGACAATTTGGGAAAATGCTACTATTTTGAATTATGCAACATACGGAACATAGGGAAGTTGAATCGAACAATTAAATCACAGACGTTTGGACCCGATTATTTGTCGTCAGTATTTGGGAAAGTACATACTTTACACAACATCTCTTGTCTCTTGCCCTCCAGTTGAGGCTCGAGCTGTAGGTTCTTCTCTGCAAGCAAGACATATTCCCTCTGTTATTTGCAAACCTGATCTGATCTATGTTGAATTGGGTGAGAGGTGTGAGCTTGTTGTTTTAAAGACTAACTTGATTCAAATGATATGCATAATATTTGTTTACAAGAAACATTTCACTGATCCCACTTTAGTCCAAAACTGATCTAGAATTAAGTAACAAGCTCAGTCTGCAGTGCACTGCTCAGAAAACTCACTGGCGATCTCTACGATGTTGTTGACCAGCTCCTCTTTGTCAGAGGTTACTTGTTTGAGCTGAGGCAGACACATGAAGAACTCCAACAGCACGTCATCTTGATCGCTCATGTCCTTCAGTTGAGAAACACTAGGAGATTACAAACAGACAAACCCACCAGAAAGATGAGAGAATGTGACGAATGTCAAATTCATATGTTTTTCAAATAAAACAGATTTTAGTATATTCTGTTTTAGTACTATACCTGAAACAGACCAGACAAATAAGATCCAATTCATTCTCATAACAAACAAATGCCCTGACATATCGTACCTCATCTCAGACAGTTCTGGAAAGGTATCTGGGATTTCAGGCATCTTGTATATGTGTCCATTCAGACCGGACTACAGAGGAAGAACATCAAAAGTGAGCTTTCACAGGTTATTGTGGCTTGAATTACGTGTGTTCCTGTTTCCACACCTCTCAATGCTTCAGATGTACTGAATAGAAAGTGTTTGTGTGCCTGTTATTGCATGCTGAACGGCATCAGACTGGATAGACATCTTTTTTATCAAACAATGGGTGAGTAATGCGCTCCATTATTGAATGTTGCTTCATATTGCAAGAAGTCTTTGTTGTTGATTAATGAGATATAGTGCATTTTCAGTGCTAAATTCAGTGGTACATGCTTTAAGGAAGCCCGTTTCCATTCATCACACAAGAAAAAAAAAAAACATGCTTTGGTCAATCATAAAAATGTTGAAATTCTAAGATAAAAAATTCTAAGTCACAATTATGAGATAAAAAGTTGAGATTATGAGACATAAATAGTTGGTTTTTCAGTCATAATTTTGATTTATCTCATAACTATGAGTTAGTATGCAATAATTTTGACTTTTGTAAATCATAATGAGGTAAAAAGGTATGATATACAAAGTCAGAATTATGAGAGGAGACTAAATTTTGCCATATAAAACAGAATTATGAGAAAGTTTAAATAATAAAATAAAAGGTATTTTTTGTCTTGAATTTTTATCTCATAACTTCAACTCAAACAACTATAATTTACCAAAGCATGTTTTGTTTTTTTCATATGTGGCAGAAATGGTCTTTCATAAGGCATAGCAAACTGAACTTAGTATTGAAAATGCACTGTGTCCTATTAATCAACACAGTCTTTTGCGAAATTCTGCTTTAACTAACAGTGTAAATACTGTAACCTCTTAATATGGGTCATAATCATGAGATTAAAGTCAAACTTATGACATACTAAGTCATTAATATAAGATAAGTCTAAATTAGTACATACTACATCACAATTATGAGATAAAAGTTGAAATTATGAGATAAAAAAAGTCATAATTACTTTTGCTCATAACGTCAGCTTTTTACACAATTTCGACTATCGACTATGATTTTTCATGTCATGATTTATAAAAGCATGATTTTTTTTTCTTATGTGATGGAAATGTTGCAATGCATGGCATAAATAGTCTCAGAAACTTGCACCCACATTTCTGCTACACAGCTCTACGCTGCTTAAACAAACAGTGTGAATCCAGTAACCTCTAAATAAGAGTAAAGTGCTTAATATTGTGTGTGTGTGGTGTAAAACAGACATAAAGATTACAGTAAAACACGTATTGTGGCCTTGTTTTAAACTGAACTTGGATATGTAGCAGGTGGCAGGGACGGTGGAGGAAATTTAAACTAAACGTAATGCTACATTCAAATATATCACGTCTAGTTTCTGTTTTACTTTGTGCACAACATCCTGAATCCTGCTTTTGTAGTCTGAACATGAGAAATGAACACACAATATTATTTCTACCAAATCAATCCAAGACACTTTTTTTTTTTGGTATAAAGGCCTGCTGCAGTCTGAACTGTCAGATCGGAACTCAAGTAGTCTTTTTTTCACTGTCCAGAACACAAGTACTCAGCAAACACATACAGTGTGTGCTAGTGTCTCTAGATATAGCCGTGTAAAAATACAGAAACTGTAATCTTAATAGACCGATTGGCTGATTTTGGACTGAATGCTTGTTAGGTACCTGCGAGTCAGCAGTTGGTACTGGAAGAGGAAGGTCGGTGATGAGTCCATAAGCTGGTGCTGCTGGTCGGGGAGGGGCTTGTTGAGGCTCCACCCCTGCATGTGGCACAGAGGCAGGGCCGATAGGCCACTGACCATCCTGTGGTGGGAAGGCAGGAACAAAATGGAAGCTCTGAGTTGGGTAAGGAGGCATCCCCGATGGTTTGTACATACTGAGCCAAAAGACAAAGATAACAAAAGCACAAATTAGACAACGTCCTTATTAGACATAATTTAACTTAGATTTAACTTCTAGTAAAATGGTGAAAAATACTCACTAAGGAAAGGTGGGACCCAACATCAAGGCAGGAGGACTTTTCCAAAACTCATCTAGCAAACTCTGAATTACTTTGCCTAAATCTGAATGCATTCCAAACTTGATTAGAATGGGAAAAAGAAAGAAATGTATAACAGTTGAGCTTATGGAACTTTTTTCTGAATGTTCTGTAATACAAGTTAGATAGCTATGTAGGTTCAAAGTCAACAAAAAACAGCATGTGACTTGATTTTACCCATCAGGAATTAATTGGATCATGAAAAGTGGCTTTAAATTATTTGGCAAGACCCAAAGTGTTACTGAATTAAAACTAATACCAACATCTTTTATATTGAATTATTTTTATAATAAGATTTTCTGTCTTTTAAATTTGTAGGACATTCACAGTGTTTCAAATCATAAAAATGTGATCAGTTTGTGTGTGATCAGCAAGCTGAGACACCATGCATCGAATCAAAAGAAGTAATTATCAGCATGTTTTGATGTGGAGCAGTAGGGTACATTTACATGACAACGATTTTTGTTTGCGTTTTTGAAAAGTTTCATGTACAGATGACAATGTTGTCAACATGATCCCCATTCACACGGATCCACAAAAGCAACTAAAAACACTGCATTATGCATGCCAGGCCAGTAGTTGGCGATGTCACTTTGTAAAGAAACACTATGCACTTATGCGCATACGCATTTCTATAGACTGAACATGTAATACACATGCACATGATGTCTCTGATTTCACAAATTCGTGTTTTCAAAGTTTATATGAAACAGTACAATACAATAACAGTATGGTTTTTAAAAACCTGCACTTTGAAACCAGTTTTCAAAAGTTACGTTTGAAAATGGCACCCAAAACGTCACTGTCGTGTAAATGAACAGCCAAAAAGTATAAAATGTTTTCCTTTTTAGTTGAAAACTGTTGTGCAAACACCCCTTTAAAATGACATATGAAAAGTTTTTTTGCATCCATAATTGAACTCAAAGTTTGAACTCAAAGGTGACATTGCAGAAAATTAAAAGTGGTTTCAGAAGTAGAGCAAATTATTGCACTTTTGATTGACGACAAACTTTTTTTTTTCATTGTTGTAAGATCAATGTTGACTTTAAAAAACACATTCAGATTCCAACCAAGTCATATAAAATGATGAAAAACTTACATTAGTTATGAGTGGACTGGTAACCATTGTTCCATTGTTACTGTCTACTAAATGATGACCTACTGGTGGGAAAACACTGACCACTGGCTTCTCCTGAGGGAACTGTGGTGGGAGCAAGCTGTGGATGACAGCAAATGTCAAATTATATTAACCCACACTCAAAACCACTATACACCACACAAATTTGTTTAATACTTACATATTGACAGTAATAGTTGAATTGTTGAAAGTAAAAGGAAGTCTGTACTCTACATCCTTCTGAATTTCTGCAAGACTTGGAGACATCATGCACAGGATTAAGTCAGACAAATAAGTAAGAATTTCATTTAAAATAACAACAAATGAGTGCGGCTTCCACGTGTTAGTAAATATCGCCCAATTTTGATGTTTGGGGGCGGGACTACTTGTTTGGCAGACCAATGAAGGACATGGCAGTGTTTGGAAACATGTCAGAAAACCATCATTATATTTGCTATTACATTTTATTTTGGTATCTTGGCGCAGAGATCACTGTATATGGTTAACTACATTGGCAGCTTCGTCTACATCCTTCTGAATTTCTGCAAGACTTGGAGACATCATGCACAGGATTAAGTCAGACAAATAAGTAAGAATTTCATTTAAAATAACAACAAATGAGTGCGGCTTCCACGTGTTAGTAAATATCGCCCAATTTTGATGTTTGGGGGCGGGACTACTTGTTTGGCAGACCAATGAAGGACATGGCAGTGTTTGGAAACATGTCAGGAAACCATCATTATATTTGCTATTACATTTTATTTTGGTATCTTGGCGCAGAGATCACTGTATACGGTTAACTACATTGGCAGCTTCGTATTAGAAACTGAAAGAGATAGTTCAGATTTTGATGAACTCACTATTGCGTTTATGGGTCAAAAATCGTGTGCTTTTAATGACTGGTAAATGTAACTTAATCAGAATTAGGGAAGTTAAACCTGCTCAAGAAGACAATGGCTCTGTCATTCTGTTAAATATGATACAAGGTGTAACATGCCACTAATTTAAGACCTGTCCTGTTGAGTAAGAAGGGATCTGGAGTAAACTATGAAGAGCTAATACTTTAATCTGAATCATGGACAGCGCATCCAGAACACGCAAACAACAACAACACAAATCGGGTATTCCAGATGATTCATCTCACTGATCAGACCATTGAGCACGTTATCAAGCCTGAAATCGTGATGTATAGTTAATTTTGGCTGTCTCAAATCTTAGCCTGCTCTCTATTGCTATACTGAATACCTAAACGCTGTCTAGGTAACGTATTCGGCTGTCTAGGTTTGGGACACAGCCATTCAGTGAGACTTACTTGGAGTGAGCAGCTTTGAGCGACTCGATCTGTCTCTGTCTTTGTTTCTGTAAACTGTTCAGAGGAGGGATCGATCCAGAGCCCTTGGACAGGGGGAAAATCCAGTTCATTCTCGACGGCCAAAACGAAAACGAACGCTTGAATCTCTCGGCGGTGTCAGTTTGAAGAGGCCTGACGAAATGAAACAGAAAAGTCAAGAAATACCCAACGCCACCATTAGCATTAGCTACGACCCTATCTAGTCTTGTACTAATATTAGCGACCTAACAGCCGTTTAAATGAGTGAACAGTAAATCTAAAAGAGACGCTTATGACTGCTGAATAAGATAAATTGAGTTTTAATAACACTATGAGAGATTAAGCTGTAGTCTGAAGTACACGGGCGCGCAAGAAAACAACCCGTGTGAGCGTGACGTCAGCTACTCGCGTCATCACTCACAGCAGGGAGGGGTTTAAAGAGACACGAGCCAAAAAACATAGACGG
>NW_015547662.1:1463549-1466171 GCF_001515605.1 Sinocyclocheilus anshuiensis | reverse complement strand
ATATATATATATTCTACACAGTATAGGAGAACGGTAGTAGAATGTTTGAATGAAGAAAGTTTCGAAAGTGTTGTGTCTCTCAAACCAAGATGAAGAGTCGATGCTGTTTTTTGAGCAAGAATTGGGGGAGGAGTAATTAATTAATTCATATGCTCTTCATCATTGATGAAAGTTCCTCATTGTTTTACAACAAGGAAGAAAAGGGTATGATCAGAGTGGTCAAATAATTATTGTTTTAAGATAATAATTTTAATGAATGTGTAGTTTTATAATTTCACTTTTGATATATTTAAAGTTTTATTATTTGTGTATATAGATTTTAAATGTCTGTAAATCACCATCGTCAATCAGGTTATGGTACATGCTCTCTGATGTGAAATATGTATTATTTATATACAGTAAATATAAGAATAGTGTATATTCTGAGATATACTGCAACAACTGATATTTATGAAAGAGCATTTTATGTAAGTTGCCTGTTGTACCGTTATAAAAATCTCACTGATTTACATTACAATTTATCATAAATTTATCTCAACTTTCTGACCATATAAATACCATTTCAACCAAACCGCATAATTTTGTTTCCTCCTTGAGTATGTTCTCCATATTCTCACTCTATCATTCTACATGGGCCATAAAAAAAGCCTGATGTATGTTTTAATTTTTTATATTTTGTCTAAAAGCCCAATACACTTTCATTAAAAAATTAATAAATAAAAAAGCCTACTAGGTCAGGCTTTACAGGGTTTAAGATATGCCAACAACAGTACTGGCTAAATAAAACAGTACATTATGTCAGTTTTACGGTATTGATATTACTTATTGGAGTTTTTTTATTTTTTATTTCAGCATTAAATAGGATTCAACTAGCTAGCAATGTTTGGTCAACTTCTGAGTCAATTTCTGTGTCTGATTGATTGATTGATTGATTGATTGATTCCTTCATTCATTCAGTCAGTGTAGAAATCAAGGTCTATAACGCTCAAATATTTCTAAATATTCCCATGATTTTATTTGAATTTAAGCCTATAGTACTCACTCCTAATGGCATTCTTTCATTAAATAAAGTAGGTGTGACATTATCATAGTATTAAATCTATTGTAAACGCATTATAAAGGATAACAAAAAAAAAATGTAAAGAAGCCTAATTACTCAAATGTTTTATTAACCACTCTGATCACACACTTTTCTTCCATACTGTCAACAACGGTGTAAAATGAATGAAGAGAATCAATACTCTGCACTCAATTCACATTCAGTAAAGAGTATCAACACTCATAATTTTGGAATGGAAAACACAACACCTTCAAAACATATTTTCTAGTTAAGAACTATAGAAATGATCTCTGAAAGTACAGTCTTAATCAGCACTTACAAAACCAGCTCGGGTCGATTCTGACACTCTGAGTTTCACAGATGGTGACACAACCTAACAAAAGTGATGAGAAAATTTAAACAACAGGATTTTAGTATATTTAAAAAAAGCTGCAGATTGAATAATGCCAGGTGCAAGTTTCCTTGATAAAATGGGAAATTAATTCACACTCATTGTCATAGACATGAAAATAAACAACCACAACAGCTGCAGATCGCACATATAATTTAACCAATAGCAATAAACTCACTTTTAGTTTAGTAGACTATCACTACAAACACAGCAGTGCTAGCAACTCCAAAGTCCAAAAAAGAAGTACTTGTAATTAGAGTATATTACATTTTAAACTGCTCATAATCAGATTACAGTTAGTTTTTTATGGATTACATATGAGTCAAACAATGGCAGTGAATTATTCCTAATTTATTAATTCTCCATTATAATTTTTTCTCTTAAATTTTTAAATGTCATTGTTGTTTTCATGTTTATTAATGATATTTCATATAACACACGGATTGCCGAATGTTTTTTGTCAGCCAAACCCCTTAAAATAAAATATTGACTTGAAATGTCTCTGAAGAAGTTAATATTTCCAATAATTTAATTCGCTGATGTCGGTTAATGGTCACATTGACAGGCAGGTAAATATATATTGTTTTTAGGGCTGTCAATCGATTCAAATTTTTAATCCGATTAATCGCATCATTTTTCGGTGATTAATCACGATTAATCGCACGCTTCATGAAATTAAGCATAGACCATTTATCTTGTTTCAAATGTTTATTTTGTCATCATTTGCTATATTCAGCAAAGTAAACCAAAAGATTGAAGGGTGATTCTCAAAAATCTGTATTTTCTTCAAGATAAATTTAGATGTCTTTCCAAAAAAGGACACGTAGAAACTCCAAAAGGACACCAAAGAACCAAATGATATAAGGAGCCCATATAAGCACATATGAAAGAAAAAAAATCAGAATTTTATAGTATGTGTACAGTCAGTGCAACAGCAAAGAGCTTTTTTACATTTTAGAGAAGCCAAGTTGCCATACCGAACAGGACACATGGAGATGCCAGAAAATCCCTAAACCAAACCGCCTGCTGACTGCATATATCTACTACAGTACACGGATCCATTCAGTATAACTAAACACAGCAACATAAACATGACAAATCAAAACATTCGTGAATGTGTGTGGAAACAACGTGAATGTACGGAAATGTCTGTGCCTGTGCATAAATACAA
>NW_015547662.1:1460738-1463402 GCF_001515605.1 Sinocyclocheilus anshuiensis | reverse complement strand
TCTCATCTGGCCATACAGCGGTGGGATGTGTTGACAATCCGTTCAGTCTGTACTTCACACAGCGCGTGTGACGTGTGAGGGCTCGCGTTTAAAGATTTTGGCCTCATCCACCTTCCATAGAATATGACAGAGCTCGTGTTTAAAAGCCAAACACACTGAACTTAATAATTCACTTAAAACGCAGCGCGAGTCTCTGTTCTCTCTGCAATCTCTGATGTAACCAGCCTGGTTTCCTTTATATTAGCTCTGTTTTGGACGGATTGTTTGAATGCATTCGCTTACTGGATCATTGGACTGAAAACTTTCCTGGAGTTTAGCAGCTTAAAATTACCTAATCGCAAACAGAGTAGCAAAATTGGGTTAAAAGCTTAGAATAGAAATTGTGCTTCAGTAATTTTGCGTTAAATTATTTTTTTAATTAATCGCATGCGTTAACGCTTTAACGATGACAGCCCTAATTTTTTACAAATATTTTTAGTGTTCAAGTTTTTAAATTATGTTTATTTAACATTTTTATGATTTCATTATTTGTTTTTTATCAACTCACAAACCCATTCTAGTTCTCTCATTAACTTTGGTATAAACTTGATCCGTGTTTAATGCATTTCTTTTATATCAATATGCTATGTTCTATAATAAATTTAAAACTAATTTAATTAACTAACTTTGGTATAAATTTGGTATTGTTCAATGCATGTTTTATATCAATTTGGTATGTTTTATAATATATTTAAAACATTTAATTAACCAACTTTGGTTTAAAATTTGGTATTGTTCATTACATTTTTTTTTGTATCAATATGATATGTTCTATAATAAACTTAATACTAAATCAATTACCTAATTTTCGTATAAATTTTGTAATGCATATTCTAACATTTAATACCATGATCATATATTCTTCAATTAACTTCTATTTTACATCTTCGTTAATTAAAGTAGTAAAATTATAATTCACATATTAAATATTATAAAATTCTATTTTTTAAGACATGATTCTCAAACCACTCTGATCATACCCTCTTCCTCCATACTGCATAATAGCAATAAATCACATATTAAATATACATTTCTATTTTTTAAAACAGATTCTCAAACCACTCTGATCATACCCTCTTCCTCCATACTGCATAATAGCAATAAATCACATATTAAATATACATTTCTATTTTTTAAAACAGATTCTCAAACCACTCTGATCATACCCTCTTCCTCCAAACTGCATAACAGTGTTGGGGGTAACTCATTACAAGTAACGCGAGTTACGTAATCAGATTACTTTTTTCAAGTAACTAGTAAAGTAACTCATTACTTTTTTAATTTACAAGAAAATATCTGAGTTACTTTTTCAAAAAAGTAATGCCAGTTACTTTGTTTTCCCATTTATTGACTGACAGCTCTCCTGTCCCCATATTGGGAGAAATCGGGAGTACAGAGGCGTTGTGTGCGCTGTGTGAACATGATGCTACTGTAGTTCTAGACTAAATGTGAATGTGCATTAATTCATCCCACTCACAAAAAAACAGATTTAGTATTCATCAAAATGAATTAAAACAGTGAAATGCAAACTCAGAATATGACGCAAACCTGCAAAAATTAAATATGTTAAATAACACAAATGTATCTATTACTAATGTCTTTGCTGCTGACCTTTGATGATCCAGTTCAACCATCCTAATAAGCAAAAATGACTTTAGAGAAACTAACAATTGTGCTTTGTTTTTTTATTGCTGAAGAGTGTTTCTTCTCCTGCGTTCTACTGTACAGACGTGAATTTACTTTTACTTCAGCCTGAGGTTTATTCATTACACTTTTTGGTGTGAAAGGGCTTTTATATTTGCTATAAATAGAACTTCATATATTAAAAACAATGAAGCCCTGCTTATATTTAAAAAGTACCGCGAAAGTAACGCAAAAGTAATGTAACGCATTACTTTCCATAAAAAGTAACTAAGTAACGTAATTAGTTACTTTTTTAGGGAGTAACGCAATATTGTAATGCATTACTTTTAAAAGTAACTTTCCCCAACACTGATAGCGACACACTAAAAATTACTCTGATGTAGCATCTCACAGAATATGCCAGAACATTGCATCTTTATGCGAGATACTGTATGTTCTGACTAATGAATTTTATCCTAGTGGGACAAACGACACACCAAACTGAAGCATGCGGGACGTCTAAAATACCGAAGCACTGCTGGCAATGCCGAAGACCTCAGCAGCCTCAGCAGCTGTCTCAATCTCTCACAGGCAGATGATAATGCAAAGATGTGCCAAAAGACCCTGCAGTAGGTTTTTTTTTACCCCCTGGGCAGCAGTAATAGGGCCTGAATTTTCTTCATTATTGTTGTTGGATGTATGTGTTATAGAGAAGCTAGTGATAATTTCACATTTTTGTTGCAAGTGGATTAAATCTTTTTGCATAAATGTAAAAAAAACTAAATGGAGCCACTTATATATCCAGTGTATATATATATATATATATACAGTGGGTACGGAAAGTATTCAGACCCCCTTAAATTTTTCACTCTTTGTTATATTGCAGCCATTTGCTAAAATCATTTAAGTTAATTTTTTTCCTCATTAATGTACACACAGCACCCCATATTGACAGAAAAACACAGAATTGTTGACATTTTTGCAGATTTATTAAAAAAGAAA